>NC_064638.1:202598737-202902078 GCF_023864345.2 Schistocerca serialis cubense
ACTCTTTTCTTCCTTCTCATCCCATCTGGTAAGTCTCCCCTGAACCAAAGTTCTGGGTGACTTTTATGAACTGTATCCCTTTCACTAAACCTCTCCAGTCCTTTTCCTTCACACCTCTTCCTTCCTCTTCGACTCTTCTGTGAGAAGAAGGAGCCGCTGCCTCCGAAAGCTTGTAAAAGTTGAATCCTTTTGTGTGTGTGTTCCCCTCCCGCTGCTTGGTGAGTAGATTTTTTCTCTATCCATTCCCATTATATTATCAGTAAGTGATTACTTCATCCTGTATCCGTGCTTGCTTGGAACAGGAGAGCCATCTCTGCAACAAGGGAACCAGCAGACACAAATTTTATTCATTAGGATACAATGTAATAAACAAAGAAGTAAACTAAAAGAAATGAATACTAACATAAGATTCCTCAAGAGATGGGTCAATATTTTCATTAGTTTCACAAGCAACAATCTGAGAGATTGGCAGATTACTTTGGCCAATATCCACTCCATGTTGATACTGTGAACATGTGAAAGCAAGGGAAACTACAGCCATCATATTGCTTGACATAATGAAGCTCTTTCATGATTTAATGATAACAGCATTCTCTTGGATAACATATTCTGCAGGCACAATAATTCCCGTATGCATCTGCAAGCACTTATGTATGAGAAGTACGAGGGTTATTCCAAAAGTAAGGTCCGATTCGCCGTAACTATTGAAATTTGGCGCCAATGACAAAACACGCATGCGCGCCGACTCCCGGCAAGCCTTGCGCGTCAAACGCCGCCATTCGCTTCATTACTGTTGCTGAGTGTAGTTCACAGTGTCACTTAACAATGTTTAAGACAATTGATCAGCCCGCCGATTGTGAAGTAAGGGCAGTGATACGGTTTTTGTCTGCAAGAAACAATTCAGCGGCGGAAATCCATCGGCAGATTACTGAAGTGTACGGTCCTAACATAATGAGCGACAGTAAAGTGTGCAAGTGGGTGCGAGCTTTTAATGAAGGACGGGATAATGTGCACGATGAACCACGGTGTGGCCGACCATCAGTGATTTCAGACGATTTGGTCAATGCGGTTGAAAAAAAAATTCGTGAAGATCGCCGATTCACTATTACAGACGTAGACATGCATTTTCCGAATGTGAGTAGAACAACTTTGTACAGAATTGTGTCTGAACATTTGAAGTTTCACAAATTGTGTGCCCGTTGGGTTCCCAGGCTGCTTACTGAGCCCCAACGAATGAAAAGAATGGCTTTTGCTCTTGATTTTTTGGAGCGATATCATAAGGAAGGTGACAGTCTTTTAGACAATGTTGTCACAGGGGATGAGACATGGGTTTCTCACATCACTCCAGAGTCTAAACGTCAGTCAATGCAATGGCGTCACACGTCATCGCCAGTCAAGGTCAAGGCAAAGCAGACAATCTCAACACGTAAGGTTATGGCGACTGTGTTCTGGGATAGACGTGGAGTATTGTTAGTCGACTTTATGGAGAGAGGAACAACGATTAATAAAGCCGCCTACTGCGCTACCCTGACTAAACTTCGACGTGCAATCCAGAATAAGCGACATGGTCTTTTGTCATCTGGAATCTTGTTGTTGCATGACAATGCCAGACCCCACACTGCAAATGAAACGCAAGCTCTGATCAAGAAATTTGGATGGGAACAGATGGACCATCCTCCTTACAGTCCGGACCTGGCGCCAAGTGATTTCCACCTGTTCCGTTACTTAAAGGAGTTTCTCGGCGGCAAGCGCTTCGACACAGATGATGAAGTGAAAGAAGCAGTTAAGGACTGGTTATCGTCACAGGCGGCCGATTTCTATAACATGGTCATTCAAAAGCTTGTTGAACGATGTGACAAATGTTTAAATAAGTATGGAAGTTATGTAGAAAAATAGATAAAGATGTAAGGAATGTAAATAAAACAATTGCTTTGAAAAAACATTTTAGTTTCGATTTTTTTTTTATAACCGGACCTTACTTTTGGAATAACCCTCGTATGTTGTCATCAGTTGTAGGTAGGCTGGAGAATCTGAAAACAGACATCAGATATAGCTAGAATCAGTAAAGCACCATTAAAAGAACAGGATTTCAGGTTAGGTGAGTAAAGTGTTACTGAAACAAAATTGAATAGGGGTACACAGAGTAGGTCTAATAATGAATAAGAAAGTAGAAATGTGGGTGACACAATGTGCTGTGTCATCTGAACAAGACACAGCCAGGGAAAAAGCACCAAAGGCGTGAGACGTGAGCTGGTGCCGGTGCTGTAGAGATGTGCCACTTGTACTGGTTCCACCAGTGCCACAGGCACTGCTGAGGATGAAGATAACGACTTCACCTCAGCCAATTGCTGGCCGGGTACAACCTGCCAATCACAATGTACAGAAGCCTACTCAGAAGACAGAAGAGCAGCTCTCGCACACTCGGTGATAGACGATTGTCCGGGGCTGACTTAGACAGGGAAAGTTGTCTAGTGAACTCTTAGATGTGAACAGCCAGTTGTTGTAAATTGCATTTGTTATGTACTGTGAAGTTTATCTATGATTATTTGCACTTAGCCAATGAGGGCCTTTTTTGTGCTATATTACAAGCAGTGTTACAGACTTCATTATTCAACAAGTCACAAAGGTAAGTAAACCTTTTAACTCATATTTGTGACTTCATTACTAATTTGTTGGAATGACATAGACCCTTCCAAAAACATTCTCTCTTCCACCATTATGCCAGTCTACGACATTAAAATCACTGTTCTTGAAGTGTTGAAACCACTCACGACACGTTCTTTCGCTAATAGAATCCTTACCATAGGTTCGACCCCACATTGCAAAAGAGGTCAAAACGTACTTGTAAACATTAAAATGGGAAGTCCTACCCCACCAGCCATATTCTCCAGACATTGCTCCCTCTTTAGATCAATGGCGCATCGCCTGGCTGACCAACACTTCCGATCTCATGAAGAAGTCACAAATTAGATCGATTTGTGGATCGCTTCAAAAGATGAACAATTTTTTTGACGCGGTATTCGTACACTGCCCAAAAGATGTGAGAAAGTAGTGGCCAGTGATGGAAAATACTTTGAATGATACATGTGTAAAGAATTTGTTTCATTAAAGCCTCAAATGTTGGGGGAAAAATGGTGGAAGCAAAGTCGTACACGTTGTACTATAGTTTGATAACTGATAAGTACTCTCAAAGCAATTTACACATGTTGTGTTACTGCATGGTGTTTATGTGGTTTATCAAAATTATTTGATGCAGAAAGTCAAACTATAATAATAAACAGTTTTATGCTTACCGGTTCAAGAACTAAAATGTACCCAAGGTACACCTCACTGTGTGGCTGGTAGCTGTTGAAGTCCAATGAAACTTTCAAGTGAAAACTGTTCTGATCTTAATGTAGCCATGAGTTATTTCATAGAACTGTTTCTTGAAGTTTTTGTCTTACTGGTGGATTAGAAAGTGAAGTGAATAATCTTTGAGGTTCCATCAGACCAATACCATTAGCAGACAGCTGAAATGGAGTTTAAAAAAATAAAAGAAGGAGTGAATTCAAACTTGTATCTTTGTGTTAACATTGCATGATATTTACTGTTAGACCATGAGCAAATACAGCACTATAACAGCTCAAATTGAAGACAGCACTTACTCCAGAACTTCTACATCCAGCAGTGTTGCCAGATCATACAAATGGCCACACTTAGAATTTTGAGGTGAGGGCAATTTAATTGGTGCCTTAAGTGAACAATTTGTCTTAGTCTAGTGGCAGCTAGTTGGCAGCCAGGTGCTATGTCTAAGACTGTATGTTTTTAAGTATTACTGGCCTTGAGGTAATAATGCCTTTAAATTTTATTGTTTTGATGTATTTTCAACATAATTTTTTTGACAGTGGGAAATTTGCCTCTTTTACATATGTTGGGTACAAAGCACCTCATAACACCTTTGTCAAAATCATCTATTTTTGTTATGGGCTGCTGTTGACTGTGAATTTTCATGACAATTGGAAAAATTCCACAAGTTTGGACAGATAAATTACCTTCAATGGCAACCTGATGAACAGATCTCAAGCTGATGCCCATCTCTTCTGCTGAGCATTCCTGGTATCTGCCAAAAACCAATATCTGCTTCATGCTTGAAGAAAGAGTGTAATCCTGTGAATGCTATCTCTCACTTATTTATGTAGAGTTTGTCAGTTATCACCATCATCAGAAATGACTGCTCACAAGAAATACAACAATTTACTAGACAGCTTGTTCCATCACTGACATTGACTACAATGTTCACAAAAGTGTAGTGAAAACCTGCTTTGGGGAAACCTGTTTTGTCCAGTGTCAAGAGGAGCCAATGAAAATGGGTAGGGGTCTATTAATCAGTGACAGTTCAAAGATATGGCAGATGATGGTACCCCTTAGGGAAATACCAGCAAGGGACAGAAAAGGATACCAGGTGAACTCAGTGTATGTGTCTGGTGGTCTCATTCGACATACTGAAGAGGCTATTCCACCAACTATTAAGGGAACAGGGTGAAAGCAACTGGAGATTGTGGTACATGCTGAAAAAATAGTGCCTGCCATCTGGGCTCTGAGGTCAGACTTGGATCATTCTGGTAAATGGCAGATCAGGTTGAGATCAGCCTTGAATATGGAGTTTTAAAGAAACTCACAATTTGCAGCATTGGCCCTTTGGCTCTGAGACAAGTGGAAGAAGTGAACCAGAGACTTGAAAAGTTCTATGACAAGCTAGGCTGTGGCTTCCTGGACTTGCATCATAGGGCTGAGAATTGTAGGGTGCCTCTAAACAGGTCAGGTGTGCACTACAAATCGGTTTCTGCTACCTAGGTAGCTGACTGTGTGTTGGGTATGCACATGAGTTTTTTTAGATTAGCCAGCTCTCCATTCAGTCAAGATAATGATATCTGTAGTATCAGTCTAAGATGGAAAGAAATGTCTCCCACAGGTGAGTATTAAATTCCTAGTGGTTAACTGTCAAAGCAGCACAACAAAAAGCACTCCTGAAAAACAGTGAAGTTCACACAATACTAGATGAAGAAAGCTGGCTGAAAGCTGATATTTATAGTAGAGAGATTCTTGGTGAAACTTTAACCGTATATCAAAAGAATAGGCTAATGGGAAATGGAGGTGGTGTATTTGTCCCAGCAGACATGAAACTAAAATCCACTGAGATAGAAATTGAAGCTACATGTGAGATTCTTTGGGCAAGACTCAGTATATGGGATGGGCAAAAAATGGTAGTTGGATCCTTCTATCATCCACCAGACTCATCTCCTGATGTAACTGAAAACTTCAGAGAAAACCCCAGCTTGAGTGTACATAAGTTCGCTAATCGTACTGTAATCATTGGTGGAGACTTTATTCATCCATAAATCAGTTGGGGATATCACAGTTTTGTTTGTGTTGGGCATGATAAGACACCCTGTGAAGCATTAGTAAATGCCTTCTCTGAAAATTACCTGGGATAGATAATTCAGAAACCCATCCATGATGGAAATATATTAGAACAGTTCATAATAGGAGGGACCCTTCATGGTATACAGTCTCTGTAAAAAAAACTTCTAAGGAAAGAGAGATTATTGCATAATGGGTTTAAAATAAAGCATAGGATTATGGATAGAGAGATGCTGAATGAAACACATTTATTGTCAAGAAGCAATGCATTAAGCCTTCAGTGACTACTGTAGCAGAATATTGTCAAATGGTCCTCTACAAAATACAAAGAAATTCTGGCGATTGGTGTCACATAAAAGTTAGGGCCAGTCCCTAGTGAATGAGATAGGAACTGAAACTGATGGTAGCGCACAAAAGCTGAAATGTTTAACTTTGTTTTCAAACGTTCTTTTACAAAGGAAAACTCAGTAGTATTGCCACAATTTAACTCTCATACCACTGAATAGATGGATGAAATAAGTATTTAGCATCAGTGGTGTCGAGAAAAAGCTAAAATCATTGAAACTGAATGAAGCTTCAGAGCCTGACGGAAACCTTATTAGATTCTATATTGAATTTGTGACTGTGTTAGCTCCTTTTCTAACTCTAATCTATTGTAGGTCCCTTGAACAAAAAACTGTGCCCAGTAGTTGGAAGAGAACATTGGTAACACCCCTCTCAAAGGAAGGTAGTAGAAGTGGTCCACAAAACTTAATTTGTTGTAGAATCTTAGAAAGTATTTTGAATACAATGAGGTATCTTGAATAAATGACAGTCCTCCATGCCAACCAGCTGGATTCCAAAAACTTTGAGCATGTGAAACCCGACTCTCACTTTTCTCATGTGACACACTGAAAGCTTTGGATCAAGGCAGTCAGGTAGATGCAGTATTTACTAATTTCCAAAAAGCATTGGACTCAGTACCACACCTACACATAGTATCCTATGACTATAAATCGGTGACTCACAGTTGGCCAACTCATATAAATACTTTGGTGTAACACTTTGTAGCATTATGAAATGGAATGATCACTTAGGCTCAGTTGTGGGTAAATCAGGTGGTAGACTTCAGTTTATTGCTAGACTACTGGGGAAGTGCAATCAGTCTATAAAGGAGATGGCTTATGAATCACTCATGTGACCCATTGTAAAATATTGCTCAAGTGTATGGGACCCATACCAAATGGGAGTAACAGGAGATCTTTAACGTATATAGTGAAGGGCAGCATGAATGGTCACAAGTTTGTCTGACCCATGCAAGACTGTTACAGTGATGCTGAATAAACTGAACTGACAGACTCTTGAAGATACATGTAAACTATCCCAAGAAAGTCAGCTAACAAAGTATGAAGAACCGGCTTTATATGATGACTCCAGGAACATACTATGACCCCCTGTATATCACTCACATAGGGATCCTGAGGACAAGATTAGGATAGGTGCAGCACACACAGAGGCATAAAAAATCATGCATTCCACACTCCATATGTGAACAGGATGGAAAGAAACCATAATAACTGGTACAATGGGATGTACCCTCTGCCATACACTTCACAGTTGTTTGTGGAGTATGGATGTAGATGTACATGAAGAACTACACAATTCAATACAGTCCTGAGACACGTTAGTAGAAAACAGCAATGCAATATTTCTAAGAATACAGTAAAAGAGTCAGAATTGGATAATACAGATAGAAATACTAAGCTGTATTTCATAATACTTTTGTGCCAATAACTGGAAAAGCTTCGCTAAAAGATTGTGCAGAAATGCCATTAAAAAGAGAAAAGAATAAAAAAACTTTGAAGGGGATGGAGAAAATTACATAATTTTTAGAACAAGTGAACATCCTCTGTTACTTGCATTCAACAAAAATCACTGCAACATGTTAAGAAAAGTTAAATAAAGGGCCATAAGTATGACACCATGACAAAAGGACAGAAATTAATACTATAGACAGTAGCACTAAAATGAAAGGAAATACTATGAAATGAAAGACATGACAATCAGCCAGTGCACAAGATGGTAACAAAATGGAACTAAATGGCTAAAGTGTCACAGATATTTCACAAGTTGCACTGAAATAAATTGAATTATAAATGATCTCAAAATTATAAGTTGATATGGGGGTGATGGAATTTAAGATTCTAGTCACAAAATGATTTTCTATAACTAGACTCACCCTCAATTTCAGAAATGTGTAGTATATTCACATATGAAAAAAAAAAGATAACACCATCAATTAATGAACACATGAGCTGGGTATAATGCTCCAAGTTTATTGATGTATATGTTGATGAAAATTTGTACTAGAAGACACATGTCATTTAGATTCTGAAACCAGGAAGGTGGAATGCAACAAACATCAAACTGACATGGGCGGATATGCAAGTGACAAGAATTTCAGCACATTCACACAAAATAAGTAGGAGTAACACCAGCTACACAATCCATATGGGAAGATTAGAAAGCTGGTTCCCCATTCATGCCACAGCCTTCACGTGAATATGGAACTGATGGGTTCCAGAGGGCTACACTGAACGCTGTGCAGGATCTCGATGGCACCATGTAACAAGTGCTCAAGAGATCAGATGTTCTCCACTGTGCAGGATTGTACAGTCTTTTAACATTTGTCTTTTCTGTAAATGTGCTTGTCTGCAGCAAGGCAAGCTCCCACCTGGACTGTGAAAAAACACCTGGAGAGCACCTCTGTCTCAGAAGGGCAACTATTGTTGTAGCTTCACTTGACACACAGCAGGGAGAGGTGTGCTGACAATGGTACATCAATGACAACACTGGACACAGGAATGGCACCATGTCATCCCTTCAAATGAGACCCAATTCTGTAAAATCTTTGGGGACAATGAACATTGGCAGACTGCATTCCTACTTGTCCTACAGACCCAGTACTTGATGTGGTACACAATTTGATTATCCTTGGATCTCATAGCCATGATTTGGACAGCAGCCATTACATGTCTGAGGAGTTAAAATCAGTCGCTGCACCCTATCTTTGAGATATCCATGACGCAATACTTGAACAAATAATACAAGACAACATGTTACACATGCTGTACAGACCTACATCAATACAGAGGATGTTCAACTAACATGTTGGCCAGCTACTTCTTCTAATCTTTCTAATTTCTCACCACTGAAAACATGTTGTCATGTGTTGCTGAGAGACTTGCACACCACCTGTTGTCAGCCACAGCAATTGTGCACTTTGATGTAGAGTTGAAACAGCAATGGAGCTGTTGTTGCTGCTGTAAGAGGTGGCGACATTGTGTACTACCTGTAGACAAGCAAATAACCTACAAATTTAATAATATATTATCATTACTTCACTGTATCAGCACAATAAGTAAAATTTGTTATTTGGTATTCTCCTGGAGTTGTAGTTGTAATTTCCAGCAATCATCACAATCTGAAAAGAATAATATGGTCCATAGTTACAACAGTAAAAGAAAAAAAGGACCTTTATAACTTATCACTAAACTAGCCAGTGTCTCAGAGAATAGTTTAACATGCTCCCACAAAAATTTTCAAATAAAGTAAAATATCTGATAGGTAGCAAATCAAATATTAAATCTAATTTAAACTAAAATATAAAATCACCTCTGGTAGACAATTCCTACTCCACATATCAATTTTCAATTAAACACTCATATCAAATGTACTATACTGAACAAATACGATTACTTTGTTCAATTTATGTTTCACTTGTAACATTAGAAGTGACAAAGAGTGAGAAGCTAATTGTTATTAAATTTAAGCCATGATGTTATTTAGTTATGTGTGCATACAGACAAAAAGATAGCATACCTGACCCTTTCCACATCTTTTCAATATAAGTTGTACAAATGATCTATGAAGCATATCATTAAGGGTACTACTCATAGTTTCATGTCCAGTTTGAGTTCTTGTTCAGAACTTATTTGTAGCCTTTCACAAATATTTAAAGTAAGACATAAAGTGATGAGAAATGAGGTCTGTGTATTCACTTTGAATTTTCCAGCGGGTCCTACAATATCATCTCTGTACTAGCCATGTCTGTATGCTTGGAGACTCAACTCACCAGACTCTGCCATTGCGCACTGACTAAATACTCGTCACTTGTCTCTGTTGCCACATACAAGAGGAATACACCAGTGCAGAAAGAAGTGTGAGTACATGAGTTTGTGAGAAAAAGGAATGACTCATGCCACCTCTGCTTCATACACAACTGTTGCACATGGCAATTATTATCTACCAATAGAATGGCTGATCGTTTAACCAGCACACAAGTTGGAAAAGATGTAGCCCAAAGATTGATAGTAGGCACTGGATCAAGTGCGCCTACCACAAGAGAGGCCAGAGACACACCGACAAGCAACATGCCACCAACACCCTCTTGACAGCATGTATTTAGGCCACCACCGCTGATCAGAGGACTCCAGTGACTCACTCTTCTCATTTGGTGTCTGTCAATTATTTGCAGAGCAGGTCACTGGTTAGAATAGTACATAGCGAGCAGGATAGTGACTATAGCAG
Organism: Schistocerca serialis cubense; assembly: GCF_023864345.2. Lineage (NCBI taxonomy): Eukaryota > Metazoa > Arthropoda > Insecta > Orthoptera > Acrididae > Schistocerca > Schistocerca serialis. The sequence continues at coordinate 202,608,707 of NC_064638.1, forward strand.
GACCTAGCAGTGAGACTAAAGTCTGTAATAACAAGATTACTGGTATTATCTGCAAGAGGACTAATACTGATGAGCTTGCACCACAACCCATGGACTCTATTCAAGATACATCTACATCTACATTTATACTCCGCAAGCCACCCAACGGTGTGTGGCGGAGGGCACTTTACGTGCCACTGTCATTACCTCCCTTTCCTGTTCCAGTCGCATATGGTTCGCGGGAAGAACGACTGTCTGAAAGCCTCCATGCACGCTCTAATCTCTCTAATTTTACATTCGTGATCTCCTCAGGAGGTATAAGCAGGGGGAAGCAATATATTCGATATCTCATCCAGAAACGCACCCTCTCGAAACCCGGCGAGCAAGCTACACAGCGATGCAGAGCGCCTCTCTTGCAGAGTCTACCACTTGAGTTTGTTAAACATCTCCGTAACGCTATCACAGTTACCAAATTACCCCATGACGAAACGTGCTGCTCTTCTTTGGATCTTCTCTATCTCCTCCGTCAACCCGATCTGGTACGGATCCCACACTGATGAGCAATACTCAAGTATAGGTCGAACGAGTGTTTTGTAAGCCACCTCCTTTGTTGATGGACTACATTTTCTAAGGACTCTCCCAATGAATCTCAGCCTGGTACCTGCCTTACCAACAATTAATTTTATATGATCATTCCACTTCAAATCGTTCCGCACGCATACTTCCAGATATTTTACAGAAGTAACTGCTACCAGTGTTTGTTCCGCTATCATATAATCATACAATAAAGGATCCTTCTTTCTATGTATTCGCAATACATTACATTTGTCTATGTTGAGGGTCAGTTGCCACTCCCTGCACCAAGTGCCTATCCACTGCAGATCTTCCTGCATTTCGCTACAATTTTCTAATGCTGCAACTTCTCTGTATACTACAGCATCATCTGCGAAAAGCCGCATGAAACTTCCGACACTATCTACTAGGTCATTTATATATATTGTGAAAAGCAATGGTCCCATAACACTCCCCTGTGGCACGCCAGAGGTTACTTTAATGTTTGTAGACGTCTCTCCATTGATAACAACATGCTGTGTTCTGTTTGCTAAAAACTCTTCAATCCAGCCACACAGCTGGTCTGATATTCCGTAGGCTCTTACTTTGTTTATCAGGCGACAGTGCGGAACTGTATCGAACGCCTTCCGGAAGTCAAGAAAAATAGCATCTACCTGGGAGCCTGTAAATGTTAATGTATATAAAGAGTAAGTAAATGTTAATGTATATAAAGAAACATATTAATTCATGTGTGCAATTGTGTTGTAGAAAAAGGATACTGGCCACCCATAAAAACATCCTCTCCCTTTCTTCCTTGCGGTACAAGACTCTACAGTGGCAATGAGGATTCTACACACAAATTATTACACTATCAGAAAAATTGGATGATTTATTCAGAGAAAGAGCTTCACAAATTGAGCAATTCAATAATGCATTGGTCCATCTCTGGTCCTTGTGCAAGCAGCTATTCTGCTTGGCATTGATTGACAGAGTTGTTGACTTTCCTCTTGAGGGATATCATGCATAATTCTGCCCACCTGGTGCATTACATCATCAGAATCCAAAGCCAATTGGAGGGCTGTGACCACAATGCTCCAAACATTCTCAACTTGGGAGAGATCCGGTGATCTTGCTGGTCAAGGCAGGATTTGGTAACCACAAAGACAAACATTAGAAACTCTTGGCAAGTACAGGCAGGCACAATCTTGCTGAAATGTGAGTCTAGGATGGCTTGTCATGAATGGCACTGTACCACTGTGCTGGAAGGGTGCTGTGGATAACAACTAATGGGGTCTAGCTACGAAGAGAAATGGCACCCTAGACTATCACTCCTAGCTGTCGGGCTATATGGGGATTGACAGTAAGGCTGTTATCCCACAGTTATCCAGGACATCTCCAGACACATTTTTGCTGGTCATTGGGGCTTAATTCAATGTGGAACTCACCACTGAAGACAATTTTACTCCAGTCAGTGACATTACAGTCCAAGGACATGTCTGGAGATGCCATGGACAGTGGTGTTGATGATCTAATGCACCATTTGGACAGAAAATCAAGCAGAATAACTGTTGCTGATTTCTGAAGCTCTTTCTCTAGAATAAATCATCCAATTTTTTGAAATTGTAAGTTTTTGTTTATCTGTTCATGTACATCACAATTACTGATTGCCATCCCATTCAGGTAATTCCTTTGAGGTGCATCTTCTTTTTGTCTTATAAAACTTTTTCAAAGACTGCTGTAAATTTGTTTCAGTATTTACTTTCTATTCAGAGAATATCTAACAATTAATCATTATTCTCTGAATGATGATTAAAAATTTATATAAATTTAAAGCAGTCTTTGAAAAAGGTATAGAAATGAATGATAAGCTACACAACTTGTTGTTAGCCCATTAATGCATAAATTCAAGTACCTATGACAAACAGAACACACAAACTGCCACCCATGGCTTACTAGTATAAATTAATAGTCTTGTTCCACTGACATCTTGCATAGCATTCTACCTTGCACAAATGTAGGTACCGCTTTAATATGCTTAAGTTGCATGGATTGAAAAACAGCCCTGTGTAATTTAATGAGAGTTTAAAGTGACAACTCTGTATCACAGGTTATCAGAACATTAGTTAATTACTGTGAGGCAATGGTCCACCACTTAGCATTTCTAGAAGGCCACTAGAAATGACTATTAAACTTAAATAACATTATATCATAATATGACTTTCAAATAGGAATAGTATCAACATTAATTGATGTAAGTCAAAAATATTTTATAGATCATTGTTTTGTGGGCCAATAAAATGACATTGAATTAAAGTCCAGATAACTACAATGCTCTGTAACAACCATATCTCCAGCACTGAAGTTTCCTCTTACTAGAACCACTTAGGCAGTAATATACAGCATGCTCTTATGGGCTAATATAACAATGAAAATAATCAATTATTGATACTATAATGTAAATAGATAGATAAAAAATCTACTCACCAAGCAGCGGCTGGCGAACACACACACACACACACACACACACACACACACACACACACACACAAAACAATTTAACTTTTACTAGCTTTTGGAGCCAGTGACTCCTTCTTCTGGTAGAAGAGTTGAAGGGGAACGAAAGGGGTGAAGGAAAAGGACTGGATCGATTTACAAAAAGGGGTACAGTTCAGGAAAGACAGCTAGAAGACTGTCTTTTGCTTCTCATCTCGTCCAGTAAATCTCCCCTGACCCAAGGTTCTGGGTGACTTTCCTGAGCAGTACACTCCTAGCTACACATCCCAGAGAAGGTATTGTCTTTCTGTGTTCTTTTCACCATGCATGGTTATTTTTCTGCCTGTGTATGCTTTTTGCAGCATTGATTGAAGGTCTATCTATATCCGGATCCTGTTGCAGCTACTGCTGGGTCTGGGCGCTGATGAGTCCTCTCCATTTGGCTCGTTCCTCCCACCACTTTTCTTCCTCTGCTTGCTGCCATGTCACACCTCTCCTTTCCACACATATTCTCACTCCTGTTTTCCATTGTGTTCTTGGGCACCCTCTAGGTCTTTTTCTATCCATCCTCAGTTCCTCCATAATTTTGGTGAGTCTCTGCCCACACATCCTCTTAACATGCCGGTACCATCTTAATCTCTTTTTTCGATTTATTTTCTCCTACTTTCTTGTTTAAAGTCCTTTCTAATATCTACATTCCTTACTTTGTCCATTCTTATTTTTCCCTTAACTGCTCTGAGAAATTTCATTTCCCCTGCTTACAGTATGCTCCAGTCCCTTTCTGTCATCGTCCATGTTTTTCTTCCACAGGTGACAATAGGGAAGTAATAACTCTTATACATAAAGAGTTTTGCTTATTCCAAATCAGGTGTTTTATTGTTTGGTAGAAATTGTCTCCCTTCTGTAACCTCCTATTAATTTCGTTGGTTATTCTTCTGTCACTAGATATTTCACTCCCTAAATAAGTGAAACTGTCTACCACTTTGAGGGGTTCTCCATTCAAAGTAATATTCCCATTGATCCCTTTGTCTCCTCCAAATATGATTACTTCACTCTTTTATTTATTTATTTTTAATCCATACCTTTTCATTATTTCCTTCTGCACATCTAGTTGTAGATGTACATCTATCTCTTTTCACCCCATATTACCATATCATCTGTAAAAACCATCTTTTTGTCTTTTTTTTTTTTTTACTATATCTTTAGTTGCCCTGTTCATTCTGTCCATCACAACATTAAAAAAGTGCAGGAGATAGAATACTTCCTTATTTAAGCCCTTGTCTTATTTCAAAGTACTCAGAGTTCCCCAATGGTGTTCTAGTTTTTCAATTGTGTCCTCTGTACATTGTCTTTATTACATTAATGTTTTCATCTATACCTATTTTCTTGATTTCTTCCCAGAGTCTTTCCCTGTTAACTGAATCATATGCCTTTTCTACGTCTATAAAAACCATTATCACCCTTTTGTTATACTCCCAACTTTTTTCCATCAGTTGATGGATAGAAAATATCAGGTTGATCATGCTTCTCCCTTTCCTTTCCTTTGGTTAGAGGGAAAACAGTATATTACTGTGTTTATCACATGGTTCACACTTCTTGTATACATCTGGAACTTCAATGGATATGGCAGTTTCAGTCGACCTGATGTACTTTTGTATGCACCACGAGTGGCTTGAAAAATGGTGCTTGCAGTTTATAGCAACATTAACATTTAATCACATTCTACGAACATATAATAACAGTCATATATAGTAGCTAACTCACCAACCTCTTTGAAAACATTACATGAAGACAAGTACTCGGAATTAAAAGATAATAATGTGTGGGTGCGGTAGCAGGTGGGGGGCCAGAAATGTTGCGATCATGCCGAAAATGTGTAGTTTAGTGTTCTAATTTCTTCTGCTCATATAAGTTCTGCATCTTAATTTTAAGTAAGCTATGGCATCATTGTCTAATTCATTAAGGATCAAGTGAACCTCCAAATTTTATGCTACCAGAAAAATACCAGCTGCAAAGTTGGATTGTTGTCCAATTGTAGATCACTACCATATACTGAAACCAGCATACCAAAAAAGTATTTCATTGGACTTGGACATGTAATTTAAGTTACTTTGTGAATCTCTTTGAGAGACTAACTCTCTTACAATATGTCAGTAGCGCATTACAAGAGTTTGTCTCTCCTAAACGAGTTAATTCTCTTTCAGGCAGTAAAAACTGTTTAACCATAGTGCTAAGACCATTACAAGTACAAGGAAGTCAAACAAAGTCCCTCTCTGAACTGCAGAATGTTAGAATCTTGATCTGTTATGAAGGGTGTTGACATCATGAAGTCCTCAGGAATTTGAAAGCAATCAAAACTGCAAACCAGCTACAATAAAACAATAGCTGTTTTCTGCTCTTTAGTAAATGAAGTGTAAATAGTACTCTCTTCTTTATATTCCATATTTCACTAATAGTGGACACAGACACTGTAGTCTAGGTTGTTTTGCATCCATCCATATACCACTTTGGAAAGAAATTTTTTTGTTGGTAACTGCGTAATTGCATCAGTATCTTGTGGTACTAGGATCTTTTAATGGTATCTGAAATGGAAATTACTCAATTCTTATCTGTAATCAGATGTGGTAGTATAGACTCCAGATCATGCAGTCCTGAAGCATCGGCTGCACACATGCCATAAAATGACATCAAGAAGGCATTCACTTGAGTGCCTATGGAAAGAGCAGGCAGCAGCACACCTCCAGGCAGACAGAGTTCATCACCCCCTGTCAATGTTGATTTAACCAGCCGCACATCCCTGGCTGGCCCAATTCTGTCGCAGAATTCAAGAGCATCTGTACTGAGTAATAGGAAGATGTTACTCATCCTGTATTCCGTGAGCAGTAGTGGATTGCCAATATAGTTGCATGTAGGCACAGGAAGTTATGTATTGTTTCTCCCATTAATAGAAGCAAACTTTTCTATTAATAAGAAAGCATTTAGTACAGACAATTTTGGATTCCTGCCACTGGCCATAACAACTGCTCTCCTTCCTTGTTTGTGTCAGTGCTGACACCTATAGTAGCCAACACAACAACTGGTGATAAGGATTCTAGAACCAATGCTGCCTTTGCTTTTCACTGCTCTGTCACATTACATCAATAATGTTTCTGTCGTTTGTTTCATTGGCACATTGATACTAATTGTGTTCTTTATTGCAGTTTAGCCACAATGCTTTCACTATTTGTTTCTAATTACTTTGGTGTGGTGCTCCTCTCATTAACGTGGCCTCTAACCCACCCCCTACATCACTTTCACCTTTGTCTCTGGTTGCTGTTGACTTTGATCTAATGCAGTTTATTCACTTTGAGAACCAGCAAATGTTGTAGTCATGTTGGCAGTCTAGCAGCTCATTAATGCACAAGCTGTTGCTGTATCAGCTCCACCACAAGAGCTGGGCACATTAACAGCACTGCCTCCATGCATTCCACCATTCCAAGCTTTCAATGAACAACAAGAGGAATGGAATGAGTACTATGCTCAGTTCAATGCTCATAGTGCTGCACATCAGGTGCAAGGTACTATGAAACTTTCTGATTTCTTGTCAATGGCCGGCACAGGAGTTTACCACCTCATTCAGAAGTTATTCTTGACTAGTAGGCTGGAGTTGCTAGTTTTTGAAGAATTAGTTTCCACCCTCACTAAGTATTAAAAGGACAAGGTACAGGTTGCTGCAGCTCATTACAAGTTCTTTTGACTGCAGAAAAAGCCAGAACAGACATACTGTCAGTGGGTCAGTGAACTTCAGGGTTTGACATGATAGTGCCATTTTCAATATAGCTGTACACAATATTACAGTGACACAATGATTATTGATGCATTTACATATGATTTGCCAGACAGTGGGAGTCATGAACAAATTCTCAAATAGTCTGATCCTACTTTGAAGCAAGTGTTACAAATTATTAATTGTCAGAACTCATGTGATAGAGCCATGGAAAAGTTTGATGTAGCTCCCATCTCCAGTGTAACACAAAGTGACAAACAGCCTTGCAACTGACCACTGCTTGCAAATTGGCCACTGTGCTGTAGCCAGAGTAAACAAGTGTCAACAAATGTGTCTGCTGTGAAATCATGTCCCTGCTGCTTTTCCATGTATAATAGACAAAATTACGCTTTGCGACTTGCTCTTCTTGTGGAAAGGCAGGTCATGTACAGTCTGTGTGCTTGCAACAGAGAAAGACCTCTACCCTTGTTCACTCTCATAACTCCGGAACACCTTCTCACATGATGAATGTAGTTTTTTCTAAACCTGCTACCTGTACTAGTAATGAATGAATACAGGATGTGCCCTCGCCCCTCCCCCATACCCCCTCCAAGTGCTGTACAATGACAATCAAACAAACTGTTTGTGAAATAAGTCATGCTGGATGCTGTGTGCAGCTTCAGTTAGACAGTAGGACTTCTGTTACATTGCATGATCTTGACACTTATGAATGGTTGAGCCCACCACAGTTGAAAAAATCTTGCATGCAACTTACTATGTATAGCAGTCCGGACATTCCAGTGCTTGGTACATGTAGTTTGCCAGCCACATTCCAGTCTCACACCAAAACAGTGACGTTTACAATTTTGCATTCAGTAAGCTGTGAAAATATTTTTGGGTTAGATTCTTTTAATTTGTTTACTTTTTGTATTCAGGACAATGTACTTTCTGTTTCTACTTTCCATCCAAAAGACAGTTTTACTCTGTTGATTGCAGAGTTTCCTGATTTATTTTCTGAAAGACTTGGCAGAGCAAATAATTTTGTGGCACATTTTACAATAAAGGACAATGCACACCCTAAGTTTTTTTGGGTGTGTCCTATCCCTCACGTACTTAGAGACAAAGTTGCTAGTGAACTTAAAGAATGGCAAGACAATGGTGTTATTCCTCCTATCCAGGCTGTTTGAAGGGTTTCTCCCTTAGTAATCTTACCATAGCCTTCTGGAAGATTTCATCTTTGTGTTGACTTTAAATCCTCTGTGAATCCACAAACAATAATTGATACTTACCCATTATCTCACCCTGAGGAATTAATGGAGAGGCTTGGTGCAGGCTGCTGTTTTTTAAAAAAATCTGACTTACATAATGTATATTTGCAAGGTCCACTGAATGAGGAGTCTGAGAAAGTGTTCACGCTAAATTCACACTAAGGGTTGTTAAAATTTTTGTGCATGCCCATTGGCAGCATTTCTGCACCTGCCACATTCCAATGCTACTTAGAACAGCTTACTGCAAAAGTTCCATTCCGTTCAAATTACTTTGACAATATTGTGGTGTCAGGATGTACACTGGAGGAACATCTCAGTACTCTTCATATACTTTTTCAAGTACTTTCAGCTGCAGGTTTGAAGTGTCGCATGGACAAATGTGCCTTTTTTCAGACTGAAATTCAGTACTTAGGCCATTTATTAATATCCAAGATGTTCATCTCCTTCAGTCACATTTTCTGGCCAGCTGAAACCTCCATACCCCACAGAATATGACAGAATTGCTGTCCGTTTTTGGGAAGTTAACATATTACATCCAGTTTATATCCAACACAGCCCAGACCATGGCTCTGTTGCATCATTTGTACCAGGAGAAAGTGCCTTTTTATTGGGCAAAAGAATGTCAGGATGCATCCAAGATACTGACCAAGACTCAAGGAAACTGTTCCAAAATCAAGAAGGAGGCACTCACTATTATCTATGGTGTGACAAAGTTGCACCATTATCTGTTTGGTCAGAAATTTACCTAACCACTGTAAGTGATTTCAGTCGTTGTTTCCCCTGTCCAAACCTGTTCCACCACACATGGCTCAGAAGCTGCAGTATTGGGCTTTATTATTGTCACAGCATCAGTACAAAATATTGTACTGGCCCAAGTCAAAGCATGCAATGCTGACGTCCTTTCTCACCTTTCTGTTGGTCCTGATTCTAAATTTGATGCTAATGCACATTTTGTTGTCAGATCAACATGTAGGACACTGAACTTTCACAGAATTTTCCACTGAACTAATGAAAAATTGCTCAGGCCATGGAAACAGACTCTGACTTGAACCTTTTGCTGCACTATATCCATACTGCTTGGCCTCATTCAGTGAAAAACATTCAGAATATTTTTGTATGCCAATATTTTGCTCATTGGCATAGCCTCTGCAAAAGATGTGTTGTATTTGCCCCACCAAGGACATTGGGGAATTGTACGAACAAAACACTTAGCGTATTGGCACTTTACTTGGCCAGGCATGGATGTCCACATTGAACAGACAATGTCACAATGTTGTGCTTGTGGTGAGAATCTATCAGCCCCACCACAAACATTTTTGGTTTGACCAAAGTCTCAATTGCTGTGACAATGAGTGGATATTGACTTTGCTTGTCCCTTTTGGAATGCTTGTTGGCTTATTGTTGTCGACTCTTTTTGCAGGGCCCATGAACTTGACTACATCGTATAGTACCATTCAGGATTTGTGAACTATTTTTTGCTTGGAAGGTTTGCCTGAAGTGTTGGTTACAGACAACAAACCACAGTTTATGGTTCAGGACTTTGAACATTTTGTACAGGCAATGGTATCACCCACATTACCAGTGCTCTGTTTCATCCTCAAGTGAATGGAAAAGCTGAACAATCTGTGCTTATGTTCAATCAACAGATGAACAAACTATGTGCCTCCACACATGGGAGCAAGGGCTACTCTTCCTCACAACATACCATTCCCAGCCCCATGACAGTCCCTAACCAGAGGAGCTTCTACATGGCTGGTGCCACTGCATGCTGCTCCAGTTGCTGCACCCAAAGCAGTGCACAGTGCCTCCCACATTCTGCAAGTATCGCTTTGCACCTAATGATTCTATTCTTCTTAGAGTTTCTGTCACACCAGGTGCTGGGAGAGAGAAATGATTCTTTGAAATTTGGGCACCTACATATATTTAATTCGATGTCCTGCTGAGTTGCTGCACTGCCATCAGAACCAGATTCATGTTTGACAATTGCAACTTTCTTCCACAGATTTTCTGTTCCCAGATTCACCTCCTACCAGGATCTATGGTTGACATGGCTGGCACCAGGTGTCTCTTCAGCATCATCCGCAGAACAAGTGGAGCTGAACGCATCACCTTCACTGGCATAGCAGCTCAGCTTCTCATCACTCATCCGGCATCATTGCCATCGTCATTGCCACCCTCTCTGTTTTTCGTTGGATAGGGTCAGGAAGAGGGTGGGTGCCTTATCAGTCCCAGCTGTGGTGCCTGGCTCCTCACACCAGCCAGTTTCCTGCCTCCCACCGTTATTGTAAGATGGCCCTATACAAGACAATGGTGCAACATGCATTTGGGGAGGGGGCAAGACTGCACACCAACCAGCACAGCACTGTGAAATGGCATCAAGAAGGTACATGCCAATGGAAAGAGTGGACTGTGCCACACCTCTAGGAAGATAGAGTTCGGTCCTCCCTGTCAATGCTGATTTAACCAGCTGCCTATGCTGGTCAGCTAGTTAGATTGTGGTCAGCCCAGTTGGATTGCAGACTTTGACAGCATCAGTACTGAGTAATAGGAAGATGTTACTTAGCCTGTTTTCTGGCAATGTAATTGCTTTTATGAGGCTTAGGAAGAACAGGAAGTTAAGTATTGTTTCTTCCTTTAATAAAAATAAAGTTTTCTATTAATTAGAAAGTGTTTTGTACAGATGATTTTGGATTTCTGGTATTGGGCATAACAACTTTTCTCCTTTCTTCTTTGTGTCAGTGCTGGCTCCCACAGTAGCTGACACAATACAGATCAACTTCACAACCCACATCAGTTCCTATATATGTGAGTGTTTGAACAACCTTTTTGAGACCAGAGCCATGAAGCAAACTGAATGATCTAAAATGTTTGCAGTTCATGAGTGCTACTGAATTATAAATAGGACACTTTTTGGTGACAGGGACATAACAGTGATGTTGCTCTGTGCCCTGTTTTTGTCTCACACATCACAAAACGCTTTCATGTAGTTGAGGTGGAATAAACATAATTACATCCTTTTTATTTGCATTGGACAAACTTTATACATTTTCTGTCTGAAGCATTAACTAGAACATCCAGCTCCTTCCAGGTTCTTCTTGTTTTGGAACACATTTGCAATTGTATACACTCCGTCAGTTAGTTTTCATCTTACACCCTTGACAGTCTCACAAAAACCAACATAAGAGGACATCTGACTCTGAAACGGGGTCATTTTCAACCTATCTATTCTACAATAATAGCAATATCATGCATTCAGCTTCCACACTGTGTCACAGGTAGTCTTACACTCCCAAATGCTTCATTACAAAGGAATGAGTCAACAACTACGAAGTGATTGCAGTCACCATTCTGTCTCTCATCATACTCACAGTGTTATAGTGGGAAGGAAGGAAGTCGGTATAGCACCTCCCCCCATGAACCATGGACCTTGCCGTTGGTGGGGAGGCTTGCGTGCCTCAACGGTACAGATAGCCGTACTGTAGGTGCAGCCACAACGGAGGGGTATCTGTTGAGAGGCCAGACAAACGTGTGGTTCCTGAAGAGGGGCAGCAGCCTTTTCAGTAGTTGCAGGGCAGCAGTCTGGATGATTGACTGATCTGGCCTTGTAACACTAACCAAAATGGCCTTGCTGTTTTGGTACTGCGAACGGCTGAAAGCAAGGGGAAACTACAGCCGTAATTTTTCCCGAGGGCATGCAGCTTTACTGTATGATTAAATGATGATGGCGTCCTCTTGGGTAAAATATTCCGGAGATAAAATAGTCCCCCATTTGGATCTCTGGGCGGGGACTACTCAAGAGGACGTTGTTATCAGGGGAAAGAAAACTGGTGTTCTACGGATTGGAGCGTGGAATGTCAGATCCCTTAATCAGGCAGGTAGGTTAGAAAATTTAAAAAGGGAAATGGATGGGTTAAAGTTAGATATAGTGGGAATTAGTGAAGTTCGGTAGCAGGAGGAACAAGACTTCTGGTCATGTGACTACAGGGTTATAACTACAAAATGAAATAGGGGTATTGCAGGAGTAAGTTTAATAATGAATAAAAAAATAGGAGTACGGGTAAGCTACTACAAACAGTATAGTCAACGCATTATTGTGGCCAAGATAGACACGAAGCCCATGCCTACTACAGTAGTACAAGTTTATACGACACCTAGCTCTGCAGATGATGAAGAAATTGATGAAATGTATGATGAGATAAAAGAAATTATTCAGGTAGTGAAGGCAAACGAAAATTTAATAGTCATGGGTGACTGGAATTCGAGATTAGGAAAAGGGAGAGAAGGAAATATAGTAGGTGAATATGGATTGGGGCTAAGAAATGAAAGAGGAAGCCACCTGGTAGAATTTTGCACAGAGTATAACTTAATCATAGCTAACACTTGGTTCAGGAATCATGAAAGAAGGTTGTATACATGGAAGAACCCTGGAGATACTAAAAGGTATCAGATAGATTATATAATGGTAAGACAGAGATTTAGGAACCAGGTTTTAAATTGTAAGACATTTTCAGGTGCAGATGTGGACTCAGATCACAATCTATTGGTTATGGACTGTAGATTAAAACTGAAGAAACTGCAAAAAGGTGGGAATTTAAGGAGATGGGACCTGGATAAACTGAAAGAACCAGAGGTTTTACAGAGTCTCAGGGAGACCATAAGGGAACAATTGACAGGAATGGGGGAAAGAAATACAGTAGAAGAAGAATGGGTAGCTTTGAGGGATGAAATAGTGAAGGCAGCAGAGGATCAAATAGGTAAAAAGATGAGGGCAAGTAGGAACCCTTGGGTAACAGAAGAAATATCGAATTTAATTGATGAAAGGAGAAAATATAAAAATGAAGCAAATGAAGCAGGCAAAAAGGAATACAAACGTCTCAAAAATGATATTGACAGGAAGTGCAAAATGTCTAAGCAGGGATGGCTAGAGGACAAATGTAAGGATGTAGAGGCTTATCTCACTAGGGGTAAGACAGATACTGCCTACAGGAAAATTAAAGAGACCTTTGGAGAAAAGAGTAGCACTTGTATGAATATCAAGAGCTCAGATGGAAACCTCGTTCTAAGCAAAGAAGGGAAAGCAGAAAGGTGGAAGGAGTATATAGAGGGTCTATACAAGGACAATGTAGTTGAGGACAATATTATAGAAACGGAAGAGGATGTAGATGAAGATGAAATGGGAGATATGATACTGCGTGAAGAGTTTGACAGAGCACTGAAAGACCTGAGTCGAAACAAGGCCCCCGGAGTAGACAACATTCCATTAGAACTACTGACAACCTTGGGATAGCCAGTCCTGACAAAAATTCTACCATCTGGTGAGCAAGATGTATGAGACAGGCGAAATACCCTCAGACTTCAAGAAGAATATAATAATTCCAATCCCAAAGAAAGCAGGTGTTGACAGATGTGAAAATTACCGAACTCTCAGTTTAATAAGTCACAGCTGCAAAATACTAACACGAATTCTTTACAGATGAATGTAAAAACTGGTAGAAGCCATTCTCAGGGAAGATCAGTTTGGATTCTGTAGAAATGTTGGAACACGTGAGGCAATACTGACCCTACGGCTTATCTTAGAAGAAAGATTAAGGAAAGGCAAACCTACGTTTCTAGCATTTGTAGACTTAGAGAAAGCAATGTTGATTGGAATACTCTCTTTCAAATTCTGAAGGTGGCAGGGGTAAAATACAGAGAGCGAAAGGCTATTTACAATTTGTACAGAAAGCAGATGGCAGTTATAAGAGTCGAGGGGTATGAAAGGGAAGCAGCGGTTGGGAAGGGAGTGGGAAAGGGTTGTAGCCTATCTCCGATGTTATTCAATCTGTATGTTGAGCAGGCAATAAAGGAAACAAAAGAAAAGTTCAGAGTGGGTATTAAAATCCATGAAGAAGAAATAAAAACTTTGAGGTTTGCTGATGACATTGTAATTCTATCAGAGAGAGCAAGGGACTTGGAAGAGCAGTTGAACAGAATGGACAGTGTCTTGAAAGGAGGGTATAAGATGAACATCAACAAAAGCAAAACAAGGATGCTGAGGGAATTAGATTAGGAAATGAGACACTTAAAGTAGTAAAGGAGTTCTGCTATTTGGGGAGCAAAATAACTGATGATGGTCGAAGTAGACAGGATATAAAATGTATACTGGCAATGGCAAGGAAAGCGTTTTTGAAGAAGAAATATTTGTTAACATCGAGTACAGATTTAAATGTCAGGAAGTCGTTTCTGAAAGTATTTGTATGGAGTGTAGCCATGTATGGTAGTGAAACGTGGACGATAAATGGTTTAGATAAGAAGAGGATAGAAGCTTTCGAAATGTGGTGCTACAGAAGAATGCTGAATGTTAGATGGGTAGATCACATAACTAATGAGGAGGTATTGAATAGAATTGGGGAGAAGAGGAGCTTGTGGCACAAGTTGACTAGAAGAAGGGATCGGTTGATAGGACATGTTCTGAGACATAGGGGGATCACCAATTTAGTATTAGAGGGCAGCGTGGAGGGTAAAAATCGTAGAGGGAGACCAAGAGATGAATACACTAAGCAGATTCAGAAGGATGTAGGCTGCAGTAGGTACTGGGAGATGAAGAAGCTTGCACAGGATAGAGTAGCTTGGAGAGCTGCATCAAACCAGTCTCAGGACTGAAGACCACAACAACAACAACAACAACAATAATGAAAGCACCTTGATTTCTAGTGTACGAAAGCTGTGGTATTGGACTCATACACACTCCATTTCTAGGGGAGAGTTGGGTTAATTAGGCCACTTAAAAAAAAAATAGTCTGAATCATTTTCTACGTATTTTACCTTGATTGAATATTATAGGAAGTCTGGGTTATATGTTCTTTTTTACAATGAGATGTCCAAGGACTCCGTATTCAATTTTTGTGAAATCTAAGCTAATTCATTCATTCACAATGTGATCACTTAACCTAACCAGTAAGATTAATTGGTCTGAACTAGTGAGGTTAAGTGGTCCAACAAGTAAAATCAGTTGAAATGCATTGAAGAAATTAAATTTTAGCTTCGAAACATTTTACAGGTGCACTGCAGAAACATTTCCTTGTTAGTTTTGATAAATCAAATATAAATGATCAAAATTTTAGAAGAAGACAGTCTTAGCAAATGCTGGGTTAATATAAATCAACATTAGAATAAATCATGTCTTCAAATCTTTGATGTGAGTCTACAACTGGATGAGGAAGTTTTGTAATAATATCAGTAGTAGCAACAAATACATATTCATCCATTATGGAAAATCTAATGGAAGGTGTGTACTGCTCATGGAAAGTCATTTGAACATCAGAATGAAGTGACTTCTTCATAACAGCTATAAAACTGCAACCAGCAGAGGTACCAGAAGTTGAAGGAATTGAATCACTAGCAGATGCCAGAGAAGGTGGAGGAACTGGACCAGCCCTGTAGTAGGGACATTAGTACTTCCTGAAACAACTCTCTAATTCTCAGATCACTCAAAAGGCTGGCCTGTTGCAGATGAACACAGAAAATATGCTTTGCCAAATGTTCCGTCATTGAAAGGCATTATTCCTGCAGCTTTGAAACCTTTGCTGATATTAGAGGGAGTGATAGCAGATAGGAATGCTTCACCCACTAAGCCCACTATGTCATAGATATAAAGTGTCTGACCAGGATGATTTAGTAGCCGCATGTCAAAAGCTTTGTTGTGGTAGGACTTCAAAGGCCCATCAATGGCAACGTCCGAAGGTTGCAGTTTATGGCTGCAGTGTGGTGGTATCATTAATGAAACTATGCGATTTTCTTTGACAAATCTTTTTACCTTTACTGACATGTGACTTTCATGGTTGTCAATGATAAGCGCTCTAGGCTTTTTCTTGCTTGGTCATTCATGTTTCACATGTGGTATCTGAAAGTAAAAACTTACAATTCAACTAAAATAGTTCTAAATTACATGTTATCACAATTTGTGCAGTTTGTGTGAAGTAAAACATTTTTGAAATTTAAAAAAAGATCTATAAATCATATATGGGGTTAAATTGACCAGAGCATGTAACTTAACTCCTTTGATGCCCAATTTACCTAACTGTCCTTTTTTCATTCTAACACAGTAAAACTGTTGTTTAACTAGAGTTAGTGGTAAACAAACAATCTGATATAAAGAGTAAACACTTAAATTTGCTGTTGTGTATTTGGCTTCTCCAATGGTCTTATTGAAATAACTAATAAACAATAAACAAAATGAGTGGGAAAAAAAGTCTGAACTCTGGAAACAAACAAAACCATTGCTTGCTGCTTTTCAACTGTTTCTAATAGCAGAAGTTATCTGATCTGAGGAGTTCATTGAGCCATCTGGTGGAAGACACAGGGAACAACTTACACTACAATTTACAAGCAAGGACAAGTTGATCTGACCTGTCCAGTTAACCTTACTCTCCCCTAATCTCTACAAAATAACAATGTTAGATAAAATAAAAAATTATATAATAAGAACACTCACGAAAATTAATAAATCTAAAGCAAAGTTGATGGCCTTTGACAAAGTATTAATAGGTGTAGATGATGAGCTACTTGAACAAATTGACCCATTTACTTAACAAAGCAAGATTACTGGAAATGCAAGCACCAACAAAGTAAGAGGTAGAGTAGTTCAAGCAAAAAATAATTTTAATAAAAGAGTAGCAGACTTCAGCCTCTAACAGCAACTGCTATGATTCAGTAAAGTTTCCTGAAAGTACTGCTGTTATTCATGAATTTGAAATGATAAGTATGTTTTGTAGAGTTAATAATAAAGGTGGTGGTATGTGCATATATGTTAGGACAGGTTTTGACGCTAAAGAAATTAAAGACAGTAATGTAAAATGCAAAGAAAAAGAATTTGAATACCGTGCATGTGAGTTAAAAAAACTGAAAATGTTTATTGTATGCATATATAGATCACCATCGGAAAATTTTACTTCTTTTCTCCACAACCTCGAAATGCTGCTAAATCAGCTCAAACAGCAATTAACAAATACAATTGTTCTTGGAGATTTTAATGTTAATTTTAAAACTAACTGCAGTAAACAACAACTGACCAATCTGTTCTTATCTTATAATAGGACAGCAACAGTAGCAGAGGACAATAGATGTTTAAATGGGTCTGAAACAATAACTCATCAAGTATTTGTCAGTAAGAATAAGTGTGAGCATATCACTGAAGTAATAGATATGGGATTCTCAGATCATAAGGCAGTCACGTTAACATTATATGATACATCCATTAAGGATCCAGTGGTATATGAAAAATACAGAGAGAAAAGATTTGTACATGAAGTCAGCATAAGGGTTTTTAATCATATGTTAAAAAATATAACCTGGGACATAGAATCAACCTGTGAAGTAGATAAAAAATCTGAGTCATTCCTAGCCAGTTATTGGCATTTTTATGATATTGCATTTCCTATTAAATGAGTCAAAATTAAAACCAAATCAAAGACATGGGTAACACAGGGAATAAAAAAAAATCTGCAGACACTTGGCAAAAGTTAAAAAAATCTGCAAAAAATACTGTTACATTAAAACCATATGTGAAAATTTACAGAAAAGTATATAAAAAGGTTATAATAGCAGCTAAGAAACTAAATAATGACTCATATATCAGGTAAGGTACTAACAAAATAAAATCAACCTGGGAGGTAATAAGTAGGAGCATAGGTAAACAAAAAAGTAAAAACAGCATTCTTGTAATTAAAAGTGAAGGGAAAACAGCTGAGGACCCACTACAGATAGCCAACATATTCAACACACATTAAACAAATATTGTAATAAAACTAATTCAAGGAAGATGTGATTTCTGCTCCAGAGTGCAACTACAAATGAATGATAAAACCATGTTTCTATACCCTGTTACTGCATTAATCAGTTAAAAAATAAAATGTCATGTGGTTGTGATGGTATTCCAGACAAAGTAATAAAGAACAGTGCAAGATACATAGATTCCCCATTTACTGACATGATTAACATGTCATTTAACACAGGAGTCTTCCCAGAAAAACTAAAGAAATCAATTGTCAAGCCTATTTAGGGGAAGGGTGACCAGTCTGGACTGTCTAAGGCATTTGATGTCAATGACCATAATTTACTGCTCAGGAAACTATATTGCTATGGGGTTTGTGGAGTAGCACATGATTGGTTCAAATCCTATCTTTCGAATAGGTATCAGAAGACAGAGATACAGCATGTGGGTAAAGTCTACTCATTGGCAGACCTAAGAGTCAGTTCCGGCATGCCGCAGAGCTCTGTACTGGGGCCATTGGTGTTCTTAATATTTATAAATGATATGCCAAGTCATATATCAACAGCAGATACAGTATTGTTTGCCACAGAAGAAGCAAACATGTGGTTTACAAACAACAAATTAATTGTGAATGACAAAAAAAAAGTTTGGATGAACTTCAGACATATAACAAACAAAGTAAAATCTGACCTAACTGTAGAACTTTGGCAGTGTAAGACAGAGCAAACCCCAATGCTAAATTTTTAGGATTATGACTAGATGAATACTTAATGTGGGAGAAACACGCAGAAAAGTTAAACAAAAAATTAAGCCGGTATTGTTATGTTCGTAGAATACCAAAAAATTCCTGTAGTGTTGATGCAGTGTTATGTTCATACTTTGTACTCATACATAGCACACTAAGATATGGTATCATATTTTGGAGGAATACTAGTTTGGCCAAATACTTTGTACTCATACATAGCCCACTAAGATATGGTATCATATTTTGGAGGAATACCAGTTTACTTTGTACTCATACATAGCACACTAAGATATGGTATCATATTTTGGAGGAATACCAGTTTAGCCAAATACTTGTTTGTGCTTCAAAAGAGGGCTATAAGGATAATCAGAGATATGACACACAGAGAATCATGTAAAAAAGTTTTCAAGGAACTACGGATCATGGCTCTACCATGTATCTATGTTTATGAATAATATGTGTTATGAAGGCACACCAGGAACATTCTTTGTTAAACAGTCAAGTTCATAACTACAAAACGAGAAATAGAGACAACTTTCATAGAGAAAGTCACACAAAAGCTGTGTATCAAAGAAGTATTCTTTATCAGCCAAAATTTTATTTAATGCACTACAAAAGGAAATCAAAAGTATACCATAATTTCCAAATGTTCAAAAAAGAACTTAAAAAAATATTAATTATCAAGAGTTTTTATAATGTCAAGGAATACTTAAATCACCAGCATTCAGTATACTGTACCTTATTTCCTTCATCATACTGGCCCAAAATGCTCATTGAAAACTAAATTGTATTCATTTATTATTCCAATTTAGTACATTATGAATGTTGTTATGCATATGGTTTCATGATATATGTAATAATATTTTACTTATGGACACATAATTGTAAATCTTTTCATGTCCTATTTTCTATGTAAGGCAATGTATGTCAATTCCTGTATCATTTTTATAATGATGAGATACAAGGATGCTAAGTAAATAAATAAATAAAAATATGTCTAGTGTTTGGCGTTGAATGTTTGTGAGATCTGGATTCTAGCCTTAGGAAGAACAAATGGCTGCATTTTTTAAGTTGTGGTTTGTGAGGAAAGACAGAAGTTTAAGGTTTATTTTCAGTCAACAATAAGGTGATTAAAGACAGAGTATAAGCTCAAATTGGATAAGGAACTAAATTTCATCCTTTAAAAGGAATCATTCTGATATTTGATTAAAATGTTGTGGGAATGTGACATGAACAATATAGCAACACCTAAATTTGGATGGTGGGTTACGAAAGTTGTCAGATGTAAGACCTATATAAAAATGGAAATGGTGACAGTAAGACATCCGCTCCTCAGGTAGAACATTAAAGGAAGGTATACTCACTTTGACAGGAGAAGCCTTCTAATATGGAAGCCACTCAAGTTGTAGGGCATTTTTCAGTAACTTACTGTACACATATAACACAAGCTAAGTTTTCTTCTGTGGTTTTGACATCACATGCATTCAGTTATGCAAAGAAAAAATAAAGTACATTGGCGAAACAAATGATAAGTTTCACATAACCTTGCAAGTTTCTACAACTGAATTTTTATCTCAATACAGGGCAAAGAGGTAAAGGATTTTGGGGCAGAGGTGCACAAGGAATCCAATTAACTTTCACTTTATGAAATATGTTTACATCAAGGAAATTCTTTTGATACTTCAAAAAATAAGGCATAAAATATCGATTTGCTTATAATGAAAATCACAGAATATGCCAGCAAAGAAAACTGCACTGCTTGTCAAACGGCATTTATTTCTTTGTTTATGTCTGTTTACCTCTTGACACAACAAAAACACAAGGCATCTCAGTTGTCAGATTTACCACAATTCATACAGAGTTAATAACAAATTTGTTTGAAATAAAATCTATTTACCATGACATTAAGAACTACATTTGTTATTTTCCATATCAAAGGCAGTAAAGTATCACACTGCCAGCCATGAAAATTGTGACAGCCCAACCAATGAAAAAAAATAAGAACCGAGAAGGTTGTGCAATTGGTATGATGCAGTATACAACTGTGTGGCCAATTCGTGCTGCAGTAAATGCTCGGAACAGATTGATGGCAAGGCCTGGAGATGGCTTTGTTAGCAGATATGCTAAGGCCACAATAAAGAACACTGTAATATTCTCCAAGTCATTTAAATGAGCCCTGAAAAGAATATTACAATTTTAGATTAGAAGTATCCATAAAAATCACCACATATATTTATCTATTAAAATTATTACATTACATTTAAAACATTAAAAATATATAAACAGCAATGGAAATTGCCACAGAAATCTACTGAGTCAAGAACTATTCTGTCAATGATCAAATAGGCATCTCAATGTATAATGTCTTCTGCTTGTTTTAGGGTTGTAATGTAGAAATACATGCTTTTGCAATTTGTGATGACCTGGAGATACAGATTGAGTGAATTATGTTCAATTAGTGAGGAATAGTTTGGATGCTTGTATGTGAAATTCAGCCACCTGGCTGAAATCTATAAGCAACAGACACCAACAACTTCCTTACCTTTTTAAGAAGGCACAAGTAGATGGACAATAATCCATGAGTCATCTAATGGATCTGATAAAGTATAACATATTGTATACCTTCATTCACTCTACTAGTGTTTCAATACCAAGGTAGACAGAGTTTAGTATCAGTTAAGGAAATGGAGCACTAGATCAGCTAAAGAACAGTGAGGGTGAGGGTGCAACTTTTGCTATGCAACCTGTGCAACAAACGTCTTACAAACAAAACTGCTTCTACTTTGTTCTTGTAAATCAGAACAGCTGAACAGAGATTTGAACCTCATATCTCCTGGTTATGAGGCCACACCACTAAACACACTCACTTGACCAACACTATGATAGGAGCACACAAAGAAAATGAACACTTGTCACAATAACTCATTGCCTATGTTTCCTGTATGCCTAAGTACATAGCAAAATGAGATTTTTCTGCTGTCTTCACTTGCGGGCATTGGCAGTTTGTGTATTTTGAGTGCTCCAGTCAGCTGTGTGCTACTGCTGGATAGCCTGAATGGTACTGAGGGCATCATAACAAAGAAGTAATTTGTGGCAAAACCACACAATGCAGTAAGTTTAGGAGTACATGAAATTTGACACCATACACAGCAGTATTTTTCTTAAGGGATCTCAAGGAGCATTTCTTGTAAATTAACTTCTTGTAGTATGGTTTGTAGTCTGTATGAACTGTTTAAAGCATGTCATTTTCCACTTATGGCTGTAGAAGTTATATATAAAAACTTCTACAGCCAAAAGCAAAAAATTGCACCCTTTAAACAGCTTTGATACTAAAACCCCACTTAAGAATTGTCAGTTGCATGCATACTGTACAGTCAAAAAGTTGTCTTTTAAGTTATCCAGACATTTCAGAATATGGAAATAAAGCTCCATAACAAATTAAGGATCAATGACACACTTGCTGTACCTTTATTTCTGTAGAAAAGAAAGGTATATACTGCAAAAATACTAAAATTCAATGCAAGAACTGATATTTCATGAAATGATCATCTGAGTTAGTCTGTAAATTAGTGTCAGATATTTTAAGTCATTGTTTTTCCACAATAGAATTATCTTATACCTTGATCAGAATAATAAAGTGATTAATATTTCAACACCACTGAGCATGGAAAGGAGTGATAGCAGTTCACCATCATCTGTGTAACACAACGTGTCTGTGCTAACTACTGCTGTGTGGTTCCTTCCCAGATACATTCACATGATCCTCTGTTGAGGAGGAGGAGATTAGTGTTTAATGTACCATCAACAATGAGGTCATTAGAGATGGAACACAAGCTTGGATTAGGGAAGGATGTGGAAGGAAAGTGGTCATACCCTTTTGAAGGAACTATCCCAGGATTTGCCCTAAGCAATTTAGGGAAATCACGGGAAGCCTAAATCAGGATGGTCAGACATGGGTCTGAACCATCACCCTCCCAAATGCAAGTCCCATGTGCTAACCACTGCGCTACCCCACGATGATCCTCTGTCAATATACATAATTGAATTCCTTTTGGAAGTTTGTAATAGCCTTATCACTTTTGAGTATACTTTAATTACTAGCTTCATACATACTACACAGAGAGACAATGATAAAAATCACAACAATTAGGTTACCAGCTACAAGCACAATCTGTAGTAAATGGCACCTGAGTAGCAGTATGATATGGCAATGATGGAAAACTGAAAAGAAGAGAAGGCATGACAAAGCTCATCCTCTGCTTTATTGTTGATGTGGTAGCTGTTGTATAAATTGTTGGCTGTCAATCATTTATTACTCAGATCCATGTACTGTACAAAGTTAATGTTACTAGCACATCACAAGATGTACTTTCAAAGTGATGGAGTTTTATCTCATATTTTACTGTAGCTCTATTCATGACTCAAATGATTTAGTAATTTGTGTAACAACATCAGGCAACAAAAATTCACAGAGGTAGATTATTATAATTGTTGCAATTTTAGATATTTATCTGATGATCAGTTTTAGCTAGAAGAAAAAAATTCAGATTAAATTATCTTGCATTTCTGAATTGAACTGAGAAGGCTTCTATCCACAAATAAATTTCTTTCTTTCATGTACCTACCTCCTGACTCGTTCAACATCAGGCTGATCGTATTTCACTTTGCTACCTTTCACAAATATAGTGTCTTCAGGATTTGAGAAACTCTGATGAAACATGAAAGCAATAATAGCAAATTATTATTTTATATCAGATTATGTCAATGACATGCAACACAGGGAATGGCATATGTTACTAGAAAACTGCAAATAAAGAAACTACTTCATAGGGCAACAAATAGAGTATATGAGATTGTGAAATTGTTCAGTCCTTTCTTGGTTATGCATTTAGTCCCAACAATTTTTTAAAATTTTTTTAGCTAACCGTAATATCTTTCCATGATATAACAGGCTCCATTTATTAGCAGAAGCTTTTAGCTCACTAGCCTTTTGCAATACTTGCCATCATTATTAGCAAAACATTATGGAATCAAAGATGCATGCACACACACACACACACACACACACACACACACACACACACACACACACACTAGATTATAATGTAAATAAACAGGAGAACTCACTGAGAAACATCCATTTTCCTTTTATAACACACTACTGAGAGTATTCAGGTATTTAGACATACTTATGATACAACAATTAATTCAGTCAGTCAATTTAATTGTAATTGCCTTGTTTTTAGCCACCTTCTAAGTTTATACTATCTACTACAGACATCAGTGTGAGAAGTGTTACTATAACTTCCACCAGTCTATCCAGCTCCCCATCCTCACATCTGTATCTGTCCATTTCCTCCTTCACACTCTCTCTGTATCTCCTACTCCTCCTCCTCCCCACTCTCTTTTTGCGTGTCCTCTATCTCCAGTCTCTGACCATATTTTACTCCCATCCCTCTGGCCATGTCCTCCTCCCCTTTTTCCTTTTCCATCAGCCCCTCTACCCATCTACATCTCCCACCTGTGTCCTTTTTGTCCCATTCTTGCCCCTTTCTCTGTTCAGGTCATTCTCTTCCCTCTGTCAACACCCATCTCCTCCTCCCCCCTCTCACATTACTGATCTCCTCCATCTCCTTCACTCTGCTCAGCTGTGCCCATCTGCACATACAGCCCCTGCAAAAAAGCAGGCTGATACTACTTCCACACCAAATACCTGATAAGCAAGGATAGCCTACATGCCCGTGGTGTGTAGACTGTCCTGTAAAGTAGGTCGATAAAGCAAGCCAAATCATTCCCACACAAAATGCCTGTCATGCAACCTATATGAAAAGGACTGTAAAAACAAGTTTTCCCCATATCTTTGGTCCTCTTGGAGCTAGGAGGTTATAGACCCCAAGGTAGTGATACTCACCAATTTTGGTGTTTGTGTTACATATTTGGTTGATATTGCTCCACAGGTTTAGGAGGAGATCCTGGATATACATATGTGCTGCTCTACACACACACACACACACACACACACACACGTTCCCCAGGGCTTCACTTGCGAATGCATTCAATATAGATATTAGACACATCTCCTCCTCCCTCTCTCAGTGTTCACCTATTTCTCAACCTGCCTCTCTGTCCACCTTACCTTCCCACCTGTATTTGTCCATCTCCTGCTTCCACTTTGTGTCTCTGTCTCCTACTTCCACTTTGTATCTCCATCTCCTACTTCCACCTCTATCTGTCCATCCCCTCCTCCCCCTCTCTTTCTGTTCATCTCCTGCTCCCCCTCTTCCTATTCACCTCCTCCTCTCCTCTCTCTGTCCCTCACCACCATCCCCCTCTCTCTGTTGATCCACTCCTCCTTCCTCTCTCTGTTCACTCCCTCTTGCCCCTCATCTCTCTGTCCATCTCAATCTTCCCACAGCCATGCCCAACTGCACTCATGACCCCAGCAAAATAGATCAATAAGGCAGATTGATACTACTCTCACAATATGCCTATTGTGCAGGGCAGCCTACACATCAGGAGCTTAAAAATCCTTCTTTGTACCTGACTTATGGACTGACATATAAAGCAGTTCAATAACACCACTTGAACACACACACAACCTACAATTCATAGGCTGTAAAACCGTTTCTCTTCCTTGACATGTAGGTTGCCCTGTGAAGCATGACAATAAGGCAGGCTGATACTAATCCCACACAACATGTATGTCAAGCAGAGCAGCCAGTCTGGCAGAGGCTGAAAAAACACAGCTTTGCCCATATCTCCACTCCTATTGAATTTAGGATGTTATAAACCTCACAATGCAGATACACATGAAGTTTGCTGTTAGTGTGCCAAATTTTTACTGAAATGGATCCAGGGGCTTGGGAGGAGATCCAAGACATACACATATCAAGAGAGAGAGAGAGAGAGAGAGAGACAGAGAGAGAAAGAAAGAGAGAGAGAGAGAGAGAGAGAGAGAGAGAGAGAGATGTGAGGTCAAGGTGGACAAGCACGAATAAAGTGCCAAATATGAATGTAGAGTCATTTATAGACTTTATAGCTTCAACTGATTAGCTGTGGCACCCTAGGGGATACTCACTGGACATGGAAATACAGTAGACCATACTCTTAAACATACATTATGGAATGCATAGCCATAATTGGGTAGCATTTGGAATATTAACTGTACTAACCATATTCCAATATTTGGAACATCTCATCTGAAGGTTCCCACAATGTGTGAACTACTTGGCTGACATGATAGTGATGGGGGCAACAGGAAAGCGATACTTGAAAAATGTGGAGCCTCTTTTCTTTAGAATCTGATCAAATAGTACATGAATCTGATTGGACAGATGTAGAAGTTGTTTTTTAGCTTAGTATTAAATTTCTATGCCACATCTTCCAGAATTAAGTCTTACTTGTGTTTTCCTGAGGATGTGTCCTAACACAGCCAAACAAAGATGCAACTGATAACCTTTCAGCTCTTAAAATTTTAAAAGACCTGCAGTCATTTTTGGATAATGTGATGTATACATAACAATCTCCAAATAGATAATACATTGTACAAACAGCATCAAAAAGGTACACTCTTTGAATAGTCTAATGCTGACATCATCAATGAACCAGTTTTGTGCACCTCAAAAAACTATCTCCAGAGGCTTTATTATTTATGCGGGTACAAAGTTCTGTGTATACCTCTATAGTACCAACTCCCACTCGATTATGGACCATAAGTTTCTAATTAATGTGTTTGATTTCTGGTCCAAAATTCCACAGAGAACGAAGCAGCAACTGCAATGAAGTGCAGTAATTTTCCTTATGGTATTCAGTAATAGCCCAACTCTCAGCTGGCCTACAGATGCATGTTGCCTCCTTACTCATATGACACAATAATGTTTTGACACACAAGAGACCCTATGTTTCCAAATAAATGAGAACTTGTGACTAACATCCCATCAGTTTCCCCTTACTTCCTGCAACATAGATCAATACAAGAAGCAAGATACTCTACCTCATGGCTTTAGCAATCAATTCAGCTGGGATGGTTACATTGTATGCCAAAATAATGGATGTGCCTGTTATACAGATGTTTCTTTTAAGAGCCAAATTAAAATTTTAACAGTGACATGATCTGATGACACTTTGATAAACTTTCCCACAAATTATAGATGAGCTGCAGCATCATGTGAGTGCAGCTGTGCATGCACATTCCGTAGTACTCCAGGTGGATGCAAAATGTCATCAGTAGCAATAGAGCTCCTCAGTTGTTTCAGCTGCAGCCCATCATGACCAGCTTCTCTGCCGTGGGAATCAGCTCTGGTAATGACACTAGGAAGAGCATCCTCTGCCAGAAACAATGACTCAAGACTGGAACAGCCCACTAAACTGATCTGCCACCAGGCATAAGACTAAGCTCCTACCCAGCCTCAGCCTTCTAATAGATAACATTTAAAAACCCCAGTGGCAACAGAAATGACACTGAGATGGGTAATTTGATGTGAGACACATGGAGTCACAAATGCTCGAGAAATACCCCAAAAGTGGATAGCAAATGGTGAGCATTTGACATCACCTGATGACTTACCTCATCACACATGCAGCAATTGGGCTTATCAATCCTATTCTTGCTAGTAGGGGCACAGCTACACATTACTCCAATAAGCTATTTTTTTGTAAATCTAAACCAATTCTCATAAGTATTGGATAACCACTACCACGTGCACTATCATATCACATTAGATAATGCAGAATGAATACAGAGTACCTTAGCGGAGCAATGAGTAACACTGCCTCCCTACCAGCAATGGTAATATTGACAACCACTGAACGTGCAGTGAGGTACATCGTTTGGTGATATGTTCATTATCTGTCATCTGTTTTTGGGGTATTTCCTGACATGTGCTATTTCATGTGTCTTATATCAAATTACTCACCTCAGTGTCATTCACAGCACTTCAGGGGTTCTTAAATGTTAATAAGAGTCATCCTGTGTCTTTTATCTATTGCAATTTATTGTGCTTCACACACCACAAATTACACATGACATCAGAGGCAGTAACAAGCATACAGCTCACTTAACAGTCAGGTCTTGTTGGAAGATGACATCAGTACAAGCAGCAAAGATTGTGTTAAAACACCGTCTAACAACTCTGGAATTTAACCTACTCACAATGCTCATGACACATATGTTCAATGATTTAATATTATCACACCATGACCATGGGCAAGCTGTTATTTAATGGATGAAGTGATATGAGACATGCCATATCAGTTGTCTGTTTATAATCCTGCTGTGTTATTTGCTTCTGTTATTTTTTGGACTTGTCTAGCTGCTCTAGCTTGTGACCTTGGCTATGGTTTTGCAGGTCTACATCTGATAACAGCTACATTACAACCAACTTCCACTTTTGCTATGAACTATCCTCTTGTGTAATGATTGACATAGTGTGTCATTTGACAGAACAGTTACGCTGACTTATAATTCAAAACTTAAACTCACCCAAGAGTCAGCATCTTCACAACTATCTGTCATAAACAGTGCCAGAGATACCCACATCAGTAGCTGAGGTTGCTAATGCATGACTGTGTGGTGGCCTTTGACTCTGTGATAAGCCGATTCAAATACTGGCAGTGGATGAACTTTCACTACCAGTTCTGGGCTGGTAAGGAGAAGAGATGTGTGGATTAAAGTTTCTGGTCACCAATCTTTGTGCCAATATCCTTGATTAATTTCCAGACAGGAACACTAAACTTGATGGGCTCCTTGGTGCTCCTTGAGAGAAATAGGCTAGGGAATGACACTGGGTTTCATCCTCTTCCTTCTTTCCTGACCTCATAATTAGGTCATTTACATTTTGGTTTACCACAGCTTCCATGAATCTTTCATATGAAATGTCTTGATTAGCTCTACAATTGCCTGAACCAGGCCCTAAGTAATTATAGCATACGAGTTCAACTGCTGTTAGGAAACAGATCATACACATAAAATGTTAACTTTGTATCCAGGTTAATAATCTTTGTAAACTGTAGTGAAGTTAAAGGCACATGTTGACAGAAAATGTTTTTCATTATAAGGAATGTTAAAGCATTTTAGTCCTGTTACACTGAAAATATTAAAGCAAGAAATTATATTTCTATTCTTAATGCCCCATTTGGGTGACGAGTGCAGAATGTATTCCTTAAAAAGTACCCTAATGAGTTCTCTAGAGATGGACATGATCATTGTCATTATCATCATCATCAGCATCAACAACATCATCATCACCATCAACATAATCTTGAACAGCTTCCAGCCCCAGGTTGGGTCTGTTTGGAACAAAAGCCTTGTCATGTAGTCCTGTATTATCACCATCTTTCTGTCTTTACTCTGGTCCAGCCCTCACCTCTTTTATCAACACACCCTCCACACCTCTCAGTCCTCCTTGGTCTTCCTCTTGGTCATTTCCTTTTCATCTCCATTTTGTGTATCTTCCTGGGATTCTCTGGTTTTCCATTCTTTTTAAGTGCCCATATCATCTTAGCTGTGATGTTTCTATCCTGCTTTGCAATGGTTGCTCTTTCAGTATTTCCATTAGCCTTTCATTATTTATCCTGTCTCTTCTTGTTACTTACTCCTACTTCTGAAGAACTCCTTTTTCATATTCCTGTAATCTGCTTACATGTCTTTATTCACTATTCATATTTCAGATGCAAAGGTCAGTACTGAGATGTAGTAACTTCTATGTATTACTTCTTTGATTTTCTGTGGAATGTCTTTGTTCCAAACCAAGCCCCTGACACTTTGCAGGAATGCTTCTGCCTGTCTACCACATCCACTGATCTCTCATTTCTTCCATTTTCCTCTGTCATCCTTCCCAATATTTTGTACTTTCCACCTTCTTTAGTTATTTGCCTTCATCTACTAATTGATCTATCTATCTTTCTAGTTTAGTTGTGGACAGGATCTCACATTTGTTGACATTAAATTTGATTCCATACTGTCTCACAGTTTCTCCCCAAGCATTCAGTTGTTGCTGAGTCTCTTCCTCCCTATTTCCCCAGATCATCAAGTCCTCCATGCACACCATTCCTTTCATCTTGTCTTCTTCAGTTTTTCCTGCCACTTTAGTTATTATCTCATCTTTGCTGGAATCAATCTGCCCTTTCATTCCCACTTTCAAACAATTCAGACTTCTTCAGTATATCATCATCACTGTGCTTATTACTCTTTTTTCCACTCCCTTCTTTTCTAGTGCTTCCTAGCTCTTTCTTCTACACTTGCCTTTTCTATAACAAGGAAGGCCTCGCAAGGTCTTTCCCAAATTTATAGTAGTGCCCCTGGAGCTGCATCACTGCAAATATGATCTCAGCAGTTGACCTCCCTGGGCTGATGTCATGATGAACTGAAACCTTAACAACAGCCTCACCAGAAGGGGTTTGCTGCATTATGATGTTAGTTCACATTCAAGTCACATGTGTGAAGGAAAGGGAATGATAGTGAACAGATACAACTAATGGATAAGAATACTATAAATGTTGGTTAAATTCTGTCCAGCAAGCTGCCTCAATCTCTGAATACCACAAAGAAAGTACATCTACATCTACATCTACATCTACTTATATACTCTGCTAGCCACCAAGCAGTGTGTGGCGGAGGGCACAATTCGTGCCAAAGTCATATTTCCCCTCCTCTGTTCCACTCGCGGATGGCGCGAGGGAAAAATGACTGTCTGAATGCCTCAGTACGAGCTCTTATTTCCCTTATCTTTGAATGGTGATCATTGCGTGATTTGAAAGTTGAGAACTAAATTTAAACTTTATAAAAATTTTTTGCTAATCAGTATGGTGTTAGGGAATACCTGGAATCTGAGTGCAAAGGCTACAAAATATTAATTGGTATGCTGTGACTTAAGCATGTAGAATCATATGAAGAATTTTGTCTAGGGACATTACTGCTGCTGAGATAATTTTTTTACATGGCATACTGTTAAACACTCTCTGAACATTAAATATCCAGAATTCTGATTTGGTATTTTAATGAAAAATGCTAGCATTGTACACATATTAGACAACATTCATTCAGTGTAAGTCATTTATGAATGGACATCTAGCACCTTTAATGCATCAGTACCATCAGTGATGCTGTGATGGTTCCTTTGAGAGGGCATGACCATTTTTCTTCTCCATCCTTCCCTAATTTGAGCTTGTACTAAAAAATCCCTTTAGGTTCCACTGTGCCCTCCAAACTGAATGATTGACACTCAGATCATTAGTGGCATGTCAGCTGCTACGTGCCACATATACACTGTCATTTTCCACATTTAATAGGGGAAGAGCAAATGACAAATTTTCCATCTTCTTCTTCTCCTGGAACATTTTTCATAAACAGTCTAATTTACCATTACTTCACTGGATGACTCATTTTCAAAACTTGTAACAAACCTGGTCATTTTCATAAAGCACTTGCACTTTTGGGATTGAAATATGACAGCAGAAAATGCAGTCAGCAAAAGGATGCATGTAGCTTGAGACTGTGCATAATTATAGATGGGACTTTATCCAGCTATAGATACCAAAGAAGACTGGAAGGTCCCTTTATTGAGGTCATTACAAACGGAGTTCAAGTTCAAATTAGGGAAGGATGGTGAAGGAAAATGGTCATGCCCTTTCGAAGGAACCATCCCAGCATCACTGATGGCGATGATGCCTTATAGGTGCTACATCCCCATAACATCTTGAGATCTTGTTTTAGCCACATATATTATTAGATGACACCAAGTATTAGGAACCATTACACCAATTGCTATAATAAATTAAGAAACATCACTGGATTACAAAATTTTTTGGTTTGATTTGACCTGCTGATTACAGGATGGCATGAATGAAAAGACAGTGCAGAAACGTCTTAAGAATTCAGAATGAACACTCTGCAGCAGATTGTACACTGATATGAAAATTCCTTCCAGGTTAAAACTGTGTATCAGACCTTTAGCTTTTGTGGGTAAGT
Source organism: Schistocerca serialis cubense (assembly GCF_023864345.2). Lineage (NCBI taxonomy): Eukaryota > Metazoa > Arthropoda > Insecta > Orthoptera > Acrididae > Schistocerca > Schistocerca serialis. The sequence continues at coordinate 202,640,207 of NC_064638.1, forward strand.
GTTCTAACTACCAAGGGTGTCCACAGAAATTTTTCCAGGAGGGGGCAAGATTCAAAACTTGCCTGCTTTGATGTAATTGATTCAGTGAGTTTCAAAACATGTTGCATCCCAATAACTAAATTTGACAAGAACTTATAGTATCTCACAACACTGATAATTATCTACTTAGTGTTTTTAAGGTAGAACACTTTGGTACCTAAGCAGATTTCAATAGTACATACCAAGTACACTTTTTTATGTTCTTAATATGAATATGGAAGCCTCCTTTTTCAAGTCAAAGATAGGAAATTACACTCTCAATGATTAAATTCAGAGTATCCAAAGTGTTAATGTATTGATTTCATGGTTACTATTTTTTATTACTGACTGGCATAGTTGAACAATAGTCCACAAAATTCTTCAGAGAATGTGACCACATTGTCTATTATGCTAGGTTCCTCAAGAATTTTATGGACAATGACAGCACTTTGTTGCACCCATAAACTTCGAAAAGTTTCTAATCCTAGTAAGAACATTTTTTCAGCTTTGAAATTTCATACATTTTTCCCTTCTTCTAGCATGGAGAATGATCTTCCCTTTCTTCTACTAGTGTGTTTGTGACTAACCATGGATGTACACACCTACACCATGTTTATCTTCTCCTGACTGTACTACAAGACCTCTGCTATGTAGCAAGCTATCATCATGGATTTTCTGTTTCATCAAGCAAATGATAAGCTCCTTGTTTGATTTTACTGTGCATCAGTGGGATGGGCATCATTAAGGAAATTTGAGCTGGATGACTATGATGTATATTGCTGCCATGTTTATGTATTGGGAATTGGCAGTGGAATCTATTTGCCAGTGTGTTAGTCCAGCTAATTTCTGCAGCCCATTAAGCGTTGAATTAGGAAGCAACAAAAAAAGGATTGAAGACATTATTATGGTATGGTTATATAAACGTTTGTACTCTCATGACTCCACATTTGCTCTGAAACTGCACCAGCACCAGCACCAAGGAATTGGCATATTCCTCATGAATAGTGGAACAATGAAAAAAACTCATAATTTATAGTGATCGTCAAAACTGCAACATTTTTTGTCTGTGTCAGCAGCATTAAATCTGGAATTCCAGACAATGATTACTAGAAATTCAAGGGAATCCTGTAATGAAAAAAAGGCTGTATGAAGACTCCAGAAGGACCCGAGTAGCCCCTCTTGCTCTCCCCCCTTCCACACAAATGCTACAAATTGAGCTACAAAGCATTCTGAATACATTTCCAAGGCTGTAGCTAAGTCATATTTCCACAATATCATTTCTTCCAGGAGCACCAGTCCTGCAAGTTTTTCAGGAGGACTGTGAAATTTGGAAGGTAGGAGATGAAGTACTGGTGGAAGTAAAGCTGTGTGGATGGGTCGTGCTTGGGTGCCCAGCCAGTGGCACACTTGTTCACAAAAGGCGAAGGTCTCAAGGTCACGTATTGGTCCAGCATAAAGCTTTAATCTACTAGGAAGTTTCATAAGAATTGTTTTACGGAACGGAATTTTATAGTGCATAGCAGTACATGTGTAAATAATGAGGAATGTCTTTATTACCCTTAAGCACTACGGATCTTGACAGGAACACAATTACTATGAAGGGGTCTCAGATACAGTTTTTTTTTTTTTTATATATGTAAAACCATTCTTTTGGTGAATATATGTTTTCTTTACTTTCTGTTCTCTATTACAATTCTTGGAAGTAGACTTTATGGAAATTTTGGACTTTTTAAACACTGCAACATTTAAAACACTTGGACAACTAGAACACAGAAAAATTTGCCACTAAAATAACAGTACAAAGCAATGAATTTTCAAGCCATATTTTACTGGTTTGTTTAGCTTATACATTCTAAAGTGACACATTCCACAGAAAGGTACAAGTATTTCATCAACACAGACTCTAGGAACTACAGATTAATAAAGTTGACTGTTTGCAGTGAAATGCAGAAATATTTGTGTGATTGCTTGCTGTTTGTCTCTTTTTTTCATCCCAATAGTCTTTGTTATCAAATCACAATGCAGATAAGAAAAATAAAAATCTTTATTTACTGACAGTGTGTCTGAAAGCATCACAGCCTGTTCCATCGGTTGCAAACAAGCTGTAAACCAATTCATTTCCTGATCTGAAAATGACTGAATATACTGTACTGTAGTCCAGTTAGTGCCTTCAATTCAGTGATATCAATATTTTGTAGACAGGATTCATTAGCATACAGTGTTCTAAGCTTAGATATTTCCACGTACGTTCATAAAATGATTTCATCTAAAGTATCTTGCGTAAAAAACAAATTCCATTAAGCCGGTGGGTTTCTGGCACTAGGCAATATCGATTCTTACTTCCATCTTTGAGCATTGTCCCTGTGCCTTCTTCTCTTTGTGTCTTTGATGCAGGCTATTTATGGTGGTGCGCGTGCACAACTCGAGGAGAGTGGGTCCGCGCATGAGCCTAGTCAGTCTGTGATGTGACATGCTTTTGAGGTCACGTGGCACATCCATATGCCATGAGGACCAGTTGAGTTGGAGCAACGAAGAAGCATGGGCCACTGCCGGAAAGTATTAAAGATGTATTGACACAGCTGGCCAGTGGCAACCAGGATTTGCTAATACCTCAAGAGCTATGTGGATGGATGGCATGTGAATTTCACATGAAGAAGAAAAACTTAATGCCAAGCTTTCATGGTGGGTTCCTTCTTCTATATATAGTGAATATTATTGTGTACTTAAGGACTGTTGACTGTTGCAATTGCTCATGCTAGTGGCCAGCAAAACATTCACTGCAGTGGTTGCGAGGTGAGTTATGTTCTGGTCCAAAGCGAGGGGAAAGATCCACCGTGGTATAACAATCATGTACGAAAGGTACTACGGAAACAAAGAAAGCTTCATCATAGGTTTAAGAGTAGTCGAATCATAGCTGATAAGGAAAAGCTGAACGAAGCGAAAAAGAGCGTAAAGAGAGCAATGAGAGAAGCATTCAACGAATTCGAACATAAAACATTGGCAAACAATCTAAACAAGAACCCTAAAAAGTTTTGGTCATATGTAAAATCGGTAAGCGGATCTAAATCCCCTATTCAGTCACTCATTGACCACGATGGCACCGAAACAGAGGACGACCGAAGAAAGGCAGAAATACTGAATTCAGTGTTCCGAAACTGTTTCACTGCGGAAAATCGTAACACGGTCCCTGACTTCAGCCGTCGCACGGACGCCAAAATGGAAAATATTGAAATAAACGATATCGGAATTGAAAAACAACTGCTATCACTTAGTAGCGGAAAAGCATCCGGACCAGACGAGATACCCTTAAGATTCTACAGTGATTATGCTAAAGAACTTGCCCCCTTTCTATCAGCAATTTATCGTAGATCGCTGGAAGAACGTAAAGTACCTAGCGACTGGAAGAAAGCGCAGGTCGTTCCCATTTTCAAGAAGGGTCATAAATCAGATGCGAATAATTATAGGCCTATTTTGCTTACGTCAATCTGTTGTAGAATAATGGAACATGTTTTGTGTTCTCGTATTATGACATTCTTAGATAATACAAATCTCCTTCATCATAACCAACATGGATTCCGCAAACAGAGATCATGTGAAACTCAGCTCGCCCTATTTGCCCAAGAAATTCACAGTGCCGTAGACACTGGCAAGCAGATTGATGCCGTATTCCTGGACTTCAGGAAGGCATTTGATACGGTTCCGCACTTACGTTTAGTGAAAAAAATACGAGCTTACGGAATATCGGACCAGGTTTGTGATTGGATTCAGGATTTCCTAGAAGAAAGAACACAACATGTCATTCTTAACGGTTCAAAATCTGCAGATGTAGAGGTAATTTCGGGAGTACCGCAGGGAAGCGTGATAGGACCTTTATTGTTTACAATATACATAAATGACTTAGTTGACAACATCGGTAGCTCCGTGAGGCTATTTGCAGATGACACGGTTGTCTACAAGAAAGTAGCAACATCAGAAGACTCGTACGTACTCCAGGAGGACCTGCAGAGGATTAATGCATGGTGCGACAGCTGGCAGCTTTCCCTAAACGTAGATAAATGTAATATAATGCGCATACATAGGGGCAGAAATCCATTCCAGTACGATTATGCCATAGGTGGTAAATCATTGGAAGCGGTAACGACCGTAAAATACTTAGGAGTTACTATCCGGAGCGATCTGAAGTGGAATGATCACATAAAACAAATAGTGGGAAAAGCAGGCGCCAGGTTGAGATTCATAGGAAGAATTCTAAGAAAATGTGACTCATCGACGAAAGAAGTAGCTTACAAAATGCTTGTTCGTCCGATTCTTGAGTATTGCTCATCAGTATGGGACCCTTACCAGGTTGGATTAATAGAAGAGATAGACATGATCCAGCGAAAAGCAGCGCGATTCGTCATGGGGACATTTAGTCAGCGCGAGAGCGTTACGGAGATGCTGAACAAGCTCCAGTGGCGGACACTTCAAGAAAGGCGTTACGCAATACGGAGAGGTTTATTATCGAAATTACGAGAGAGCACATTCCGGGAAGAGATGGGCAACATATTACTACCGCCCACATATATCTCGCGTAATGATCACAACGAAAAGATCCGAGAAATTAGAGCAAATACGGAGACTTACAAGCAGTCGTTCTTCCCACGCACAATTCGTGAATGGAACAGGGAAGGGGGGATCAGATAGTGGTACAATAAGTACCCTCCGCCACACACCGTAAGGTGGCTCGTGGAGTATAGATGTAGATGTAGATGAATGGCCATGAAATTATGTTACTAAAGTGGCTAGAAATAGTGCCTCGCATTTGTAAGTTTGGATTTGGTGCTTAGTGGCACACTGAAGGTAGCTGGTTCACATGAACATCGTTTCCTAATTTAGTTATAGATTTAGAATTTTCTGGTTTGTGAATTAGTGGTAGTTGTTGTTTCTTAATAACTTCTTATTTGTATGGAAGGCAAGTGGCCATGATAAATATAGGTCACATTGTGTGTTATGGCCAGATAGAGGCCGTGTGTATTCTGGTCTGTGGCCATAGGGGCCATGCTTATTGCATTAGCGACCTATTGAAGTGGCATTAGTTTTCTATTGCAATTTCAAATACCTATCTGAAGGTTGATTCTCACGTTAGGTACTGCACATTTGATTTATGTGGTGTCAGCCATTCAGCAAAGACAGATTATCTTGTAAGGTGGACCTTAAGTTCATTAGGTGTGGACTGACATCTTTTCACGTAGTATCTAGATCTTTTCTTTTCTTTTTTTTTTTTTTTTTTATTTTGGATCAGAGGAAACTAAGCTCCTTAATTCTGTTCATTGGTTAACTTGTAATATGTTTATATTAAGGTATTGCTTTGTAATTTGTATATACTACAGTGTGTCTGCCACTCATGTTTTCCTGTTTTCAGAAGCGTGTATTGTGGTCGACACAAGCAAATCTCGCCCCACAAGCTTGCAGTGTGATGGAAATTTCAGGATTTGAACTCAGGGCTGGCCGGATCCTGTTAAAATGTGATTTCTCTATTCCATTCAACAAGAGGTTTGTTTTAGGCAGACGATTTCCTACTGCCTTGTTGAGTATAAGTTCACCCTTTGGATCGTATGTTTGTGAAATCATAATAGATTAATGTTTGCTCACGTCCATCACATGTTCATCAAATTGATGTTTTGCCTTAAGCTTGCATAAAGTCTAGAATCTTCTGGACGTTGAGTGTAGTAGAATGCTAAGTGTAAACAGAACAATTAATAGTACCCTTCAGGTCAGATAGCATCAAATTAATTTTACCTTTTCAGTGAGTGTAAAACTGAGTGAGAAAGGTGACAGCTGACATTGTAAACATTTGGTTATCTACTTCATCTATTATCTTGTTTGTTGTTACCAGCACCTAAAGGGGCCGTTGTCACAAGTGTGATGGTTAATATTTTAAGTACTAATTGTGGATAGGGCCTTGATATGCAAATGTTGTTAATTGATTATTAATTCTGATGAATTCATGTGTATGTGTAATCAATAAAGAAGTGTTGCAACTACAAAATGGTTGTGTTACTGGAATACAAGTTTAGAATGTGCAATCGCCACACCATCCATTACATCCAAAACAGAAGGGTTTTCTCTGAGACATTTTGCCATCTGTCACATTCCAGACAGCTGTAAGAAGATGGTGTGAAAAGCAGGACATGGCCGGTATGAGTACAGATAATGATCTTACCTCACAGTCACTTCTGGTGATAAGATAAGGCTTGATGTCGTGATGGAACCTGATACTAGTCACGTGATCATCCATCCCTGTAGAGCACTGTGTGTGTTTCAGTTAGGGTTGGTATGTAACCTGATGCACCATCAATGCATCTTGGGCAATTATGAAATTAGTAGGAAAATGTAAGTTGCCCTCCACTTCCCCTCCCCACTTCCCCCTCACCACCAACCGTTTTACCAGGATCAACAGGAAGTTTTTTTTTTTTTTTAAAGGCTCAAAATTTCTGGACCAATAGGAATAAGTTCCCTCTCCATTCACCTTTTTTATTACAAAAATCCGTGAACCTTGTCATTCAGGCTCTGTACACCATATTTAATGGATCGCCATGAAGTGTCAGAAGCAGCAGCAGTAGCAGCAGCAGCAGCAGCAGCAGCAGCAAGGATCAGTCAGCACTCCCAGGTAGCATAAGAAGAAGACTGTCAGATTTGAAATTATTATTGTTATTATTAAACTTGTGTGCTGGTCCGAGACTCAAACTCAGGATCTTTGCCTTTCGCGGGCAAGTGCTCTACCATCTGAGCTTCCCGAGCACAACTCACACCCCTTCCTGACAGCTTTACTTCTGCCAGTATCTCGTCTCCTACCTTCCAAACTTTACAGAAGCTCTCCTGTGAGAATGGGGCATATGAGCTGTGCTCGGGTAGCTCAGATGGCAGAGCACTTGCTCGCAAAAGGCAAAGGTCCCGAGTTTCAGCCTTGGTCTGGCACACAGTTTTAATCTGCCAGGAAGTTTCATATCAGTGCACACTCTGCTGCAGAGTTAAAATCTCATTTTGGATTATTATTATTATTATTATTCATTCAGTAATATATTCATTTATCCTTGTGTTTTGTTATTTATTTCCAACAAATCAATGTGCCCCTGATGTGGTATTATCAGAACTCTACCTGTATAGTCGTGTGCTGGACCTACCACTGTCTGTCTTGGTGGTCTTCCTGGTTCACTGAGCTATTCTGCACTGCCATCACAGCCACAGCAGCAGCAGCCACTGCTGCAACTTTCTCAACTCAATGAAACTCAGTTAAGTGTCACCAGAACAGTGCTATTTGACAATATGTATAATTTGACTGCAAGTGGCAGGTTTAGCACCTGACAGTGACTTCAATGTAGTAACTAAAATTTAGAAAGTCAAACATGTTGATGCTAGAGTGCAGTATTTGTGGTATGAATGGGACTGTCTGTGCAGTGTGATGGAGTACACTGAGAAAAGTTGAAGACTCAGTGTGATCCATCCTACACACGTATTGAAATCCATATATTTTGGAGTAAGGTAACAATAGTTAATATGAATGTAGAAGCAAGTCTGTAATTAGCTTCAGAGACACACACATTTATATAAAACATTGTAGCATTCTTAATTTACGTAATCTATACTGTGTGTTAATGATTGTTACAGACAGACTGAGCTGCAGGCGTCCATATGTTTTAGGTGCATACTATGATTTTGTGATCTATTTGTGTATTTCAAGGCATTGTAAATATCAGCTAATTACAATGGTGCATAAATCCATGTATCCATCCCATACCGAAGCCTAAAAATGTAGATCCGATAAGTATAAAGTCTGTAGAAGGCAACTTTATGGATAGAACGCCTGTGTGTCTAGTTGCTCCTATAGCACTCATTACTATACAGGCCAAATCTGAGATTTATCGAAAGTAATTATTTGCAAAATATTGCAGAATATAATGAGTGTAAAAATTGTGACAATGTATTTACATATATATAAATAAAAATAATATTTCCAATAAAATTGTTCTTATTTTCCACCCTGTCACTATTGTATCATAAAAATGCTTTATAGCTACAGCTCACTGGAGTGATGATGCTGATTTTCGTCCAAAGAATAAGCACAGATGTAAACTATTGCTACATACTGAGAGACAGTACTCACATGCACCGGCCTCCAGCCGCTGCCAACAATGCTGTTGCATTCGCCACAGTCGTTGCAGGCATCTCCACCTCTGCCACCACCACACCTGCTCCAAAGTGCCACTAGTGTCTCTCTAGCATAAGTAGGGCAGTGCCCATCTTTAGAGAGAAAGAGATACAACCATGCTTAAGTATCAATAAGCTGACAATGTTCATGAAGTGACACCACCCATGTCAGCACGCCTTTGTAACACTTCACATTAGAAAAACACACACACACACACACACACACACACACACACACACACAGTTTCAGTGCTTCCCCATTCCCCAATGACAGCTTAGCAAGTTGGTTGGATTATGGTAATGGGGAAACATTTCAATTTAGAAATCCAACACCTTACCCACTAAGCTATTACAAGTATTGATCAACTCTTTTCTCACATTTGAATGCTGGCTGCTGTTGGAGAATGAAAAAGCACTGTCACTGCATGTGAGTGCCTCATTCAAATGTGAGGCAACTGGTACGCCTTGGCTGTTTCGAAGGTATGCATACGTGGGCAGTGCTGCCTCGTGACCATTGTCAGCCTTTTGAGACTTATGCTTACCTGTACCTTCTTCTCTCTGTGGTTGACCACTGTTGTACATATGCTAGAGGGACACTGGTGTCCACATCAGTGGTGGTTGTGGCAGCAGCAACTGCTGTGGCTGCAATAGTGTTAGCAGCGACAGCCGGAGACTCGTGGCTGTGAGAGCTGACTCTTGGTAAGTAGTGATAGTTTATACCCATGCTTATTCTTTAGATAAAAATCAATATCATTGCTTTCCAGTGAGCAGTGGCTATAAAGCATTTTGATGACACAATGGGATGGAGTGGAAAATAAGAACAGTTGAGTAGAAAATACTATTTTTTATTTACATGTACATATATACACTCCTGGAAATGGAAAAAAGAACACATTGACACCGGTGTGTCAGACCCACCATACTTGCTCCGGACACTGCGAGAGGGCTGTACAAGCAATGATCACACGCACGGCACAGCGGACACACCAGGAACCGCGGTGTTGGCCGTCGAATGGCGCTAGCTGCGCAGCATTTGTGCACCGCCGCCGTCAGTGTCAGCCAGTTTGCCATGGCATACGGAGCTCCATCGCAGTCTTTAACACTGGTAGCATGCCGCGACAGCGTGGACGTGAACCGTATGTGCAGTTGACGGACTTTGAGCGAGGGCGTATAGTGGGCATGCGGGAGGCCGGGTGGACGTACCGCCGAATTGCTCAACACGTGGGGCGTGAGGTCTCCACAGTACATCGATGTTGTCGCCAGTGGTCGGCGGAAGGTGCACGTGCCTGTCGACCTGGGACCGGACCGCAGCGACGCACGGATGCACGCCAAGACCGTAGGATCCTACGCAGTGCCGTAGGGGACCGCACCGCCACTTCCCAGCAAATTAGGGACACTGTTACTCCTGGGGTATCGGCGAGGACCATTCGCAACCGTCTCCATGAAGCTGGGCTACGGTCCCGCACACCGTTAGGCCGTCTTCCGCTCACGCCCCAACATCGTGCAGCCCGCCTCCAGTGGTGTCGCGACAGGCGTGAATGGAGGGACGAATGGAGACGTGTCGTCTTCAGCGATGAGAGTCGCTTCTGCCTTGGTGCCAATGATGGTCGTATGTATGTTTGGCGCCGTGCAGGTGAGCGCCACAATCAGGACTGCATACGACCGAGGCACACAGGGGCAACACCCGGCATCATGGTGTGGGGAGCGATCTCCTACACTAGCCGTACACCACTGGTGATCGTCGAGGGGACACTGAAAAGTGCACGGTACATCCAAACCGTCATCGAACCCATCGTTCTACCATTCCTAGACCGGCAAGGGAACTTGCTGTTCCAACAGGACAATGCACGTCCGCATGTATCCCGTGCCACCCAACGTGCTCTAGAAGGTGTAAGTCAACTACCTTGGCCAGCAAGATCTCCGGATCTGTCCCCCATTGAGCATGTTTGGGACTGGATGAAGCGTCGTCTCACGCGGTCTGCACGTCCAGCAAGAACGCTGGTCCAACTGAGGCGCCAGGTGGAAATAGCATGGCAAGCCGTTCCACAGGACTACATCCAGCATCTCTACGATCGTCTCCATGGGAGAATCGCAGCCTGCATTGCTGCGAAAGGTGGATATACACTGTACTAGTGCCGACATTATGCATGCTCTGTTGCCTGTGTCTATGTGCCTGTGGTTCTGTCAGTGTGATCATGTGATGTATCTGACCCCAGGAATGTGTCAATAAAGTTTCCCCTTCCTGGGACAATGAATTCACGGTGTTCTTATTTCAATTTCCAGGAGTGTAAATTGTTAAAATTTTTTAGTCATTCTATTCTGAAATTTTTTGCAAATAATTGCTTTGTATATGTCTTAAATTAGGCTTGTATAACATTCAACCCAATAGGAGCAACTAGATAAGAAGGTACTCCATCCTTAAATTCAGCTTCTATGGACCTTATGCTTGTATGATCTACATATGTAGGCTTTGGTGCCACATGAATACAAGCATTTATAACCTGTTCTCATTGTTTCATATTGACACTATGTTCACACAGATGGTTCACAAAGTCATAGTATGCAACTCTAACATATGGATGCCGTCAGCTCACTCTGCCTGTAACAATCGTTAATGCACAGTATAGGATGTGAAAATTAAGAAAATTACAGTATTTTATGTGAATTCGCATGATGTCTGAAGTTGATTCCACTATTGCTTCTCCATACATATTGACTATTGATACTTTCCTTCCAAACATTTAGATGTCAATAGACGTATGGGATGAGGTGTAATCATTCATCATTTTAATGGTAATTAAATTGAAACCCTTAGCTGCTGACAGATGTTGTTGATATACATCAATGGGGACAGCTGAAAATGTATGCCCTGACTGGGACTCAAACTGGGGATCTCCTGCTTACATGGCAGATGCTCTATCCATCTTCATATAGTTAAAGGCTACCCAGCCATTGACCTTCTTCTGTGTGAATGCGCATGCTTTGTGTGAACTCTTACGGGACATGTCAGCTTAATCTGGTGTGAGTAATGAGTGAATGGGCAAATATCTATTAGGAACACTACAAATATAGATTGTGGACTGTTGGGAATGTGGGTCTCACAGGAAGCTTGCAAGGGATAGGTCGCTGCAGTCACACTATCCTCTGTGCCCTCGGTGGCTCAGATTGATAGAGTGTCTGCCATGTAAGCAGGAGATCCCCGGTTCGAGTCCCAGTCGAGGCATACATTTTCAGCTGTCTCCATTGATGTATATCAATAACACCTGTCGGCAGCTAAGGGTTTCGATTTGATTACCATTTCATTCTAGAGAAGCTTACCTGTTCTTTCGGGAACAGGTATCATCTTCATATACTCATCATTGTGTTATCCATGTACACCATCATACTGCATAGATAGTCCCAGTTTTAACAAAAATACTGCATTGTAGCACCTACATGTCACATTTTCTCAATTTCAATTGCTATATCAAAGTTACTGTTACGTGCTAGTCTCACATTCACTCATTTACATCCACTGGTAGTCAAATTATATGTGTTGGCAAATAGTTGTTTGGTGAGTTGTGGAAGTTGCAGCAGTAGCTTCTGCTGCTGCGGCTATGGTGGCAGTACAGAATAATCTGATTAATCAGAAAGATCACCAGGAGGCTGCTGTGTTAATGCAGACAATGGTATGTTGAACATACAAGTATCCTAGTCCGGCAGTTGTGCTAGTACAACATCAGGGGCGCATTGCAGTGTTGGAAACAGATGACAAAACATAAGTATAAACAAATATATTAATAAATGAATAAAACAATAATACTAATACTAATACTAATAATAATAATAATAATAATAATAATGTACTGGATAATGTAATGTACTGGAGAATGATGAATACAAATTATGGCTTTTGGAACAAATAAATGTAAGAAAAATAGCATAGTCAAGGGAAAACACACTAAACAAGAAGATTACATATTGGATAACCACAGCGACTGCATAGAAGCAATGGAAAAAACAGATGCCTATAAATATCTAGGATACAGACAAAAAATAGGAATAGATAATACAAATATTAAAGAAGAACTAAAAGAAAAATATAGACAGAGACTACAAAAATACTGAAAACAGAATTGACAGCAAGAAACAAGACAAAAGCTATAAATACTTATGCTATACCAATATTGACCTACTCATTTGGAGTAGTGAAATGGAGTAACACAGACCTAGAAGCATTCAATACACTTACAAGATCACAGTGCCACAAATATAGAATACATCACATACATTCAGCAACAGAAAGATTCACATTAAGCAGAAAGGAAGGAGGAAGGGGATTTATCGACATAAAAAACCTACATTATGGACAGGTAGACAATTTAAGAAAATTCTTTCCAGAACGAGCAGAAACTAGCAAAATACACAAAGCAATCACTCATATAAATACATCGGCTACACCACTGTAATTTCATAACCATTTCTACAACCCTTTAGATCACATAATATCAACAGATATGAAGAAAGTAAATTGGAAAAAGAAAACACTACATGGCAAGCACCCATATCATCTAACACAGCCACACATCGATCAAGACGCATCCAACACATGGCTAAGAAAAGACAATATATACAGTGAGATGGAAGGATTCATGATTGCAATACAGGATCAAACAATAAACACCAGATATTATAGCAAGCATATTATTAAAGATCCCAATACCACAACAGATAAATGCAGACTTTGCAAACAGCAAATAGAAACAGTAGATCACATCACAAGCGGATGTACAATACTAGCAAATACAGAATACCCCAGAAGACATGACAATGTAGCAAAAATAATACATTAACAGCTTGCCTTACGACATAAACTTATAAAACAACACGTTCCCACATACAAGTATGCACCACAAAATGTACTGGAGAATGATGAATACAAGTTATACTGGAACAGAACCATTATAACAGATAAAACAACGCCACATAACAAACCTGACATCATACTCACCAATAAAAAGAAGAAATTAACACAACTAATCGAAATATCCATACCCAATACAACAAATATACAAAAGAAAACAGGAGAAAAAAATTGAAAAATACATCCAACTGGCTGAAGAAGTCAAGGACATGTGGCATCAGGATAAAGTTGACATTATACCAATTATACTATCAACTACAGGAGTCATACCACACAATATCCACCAGTACATCAACGCAATACAGCTACATCCAAACTTATATATACAACTACAGAAATCCGTAATATTGATACATGTTCAATTACCCGAAAGTTCCTAAATGCAATATAACATATACCGTACAGTTAAAAGGAAGTCACGCTTGATCAAAGTCCGCGTCACTTTCCATTTTTGACCAGACATAACGTCTGAGAAAAGAAAGAAAGAAATAATAATAATAATAATGGATGGGCAAATACTTAGTTTCGAAACTGACAGTCTTCTCCTTCTTATTCTACTTCAGGGTACTGGATAATCCCTGCTGCTGCTACTAGCATTTCACAGCAATCCGTTCACTATCGTGTACCGAGCTTAAATGACAGGGGTCATGCAGTTGAATGTTTATATTAACAAAGGTGAGAGGAGTGAGAACTTGATGCCTATAGGTCCAGAAAAAGTTTTTCTGTTGGTGCTGATAGAAAGGGGAGGAGGAGGGTGACTTACGTTTTCACACCAATTTTATCACGCAATTGCACAAGCTGCAAGTTATATATTGCCCTTGATTGTACCATACACAAATGACCTACAGGCGTGGTCGATCAAGTGACCAGCATTGGGTTGTATCCTTGCCTTGAAATTAAGAAACCCAATTGCCTCAGGTGTGTTGGCAGATTGCCCAGAAGCCATATCTTATCACCAGAAATGTTGATAACGTGTCCTGCTTTCCTTGTCGTGGGGAAATGTACTGTGCAAGGAGAATATGGCACGCAAACACTATATGAAAGGTCTGTGAGAATTCTCTAGGATTAAAAACAACAAAGAACAATAAGAATGCATGAGTTTTGACGCATGTAGCTTGACATCCAACAGGAAGGTACACTGAAGAGTCCACTTTGCTTCACTGAAGTGTGTGAAATATGATGAGACAACAAATCTTAGCTATCTGTGAGATGGTCCATAGTACATAAATGTACACAGAGGAGGCAAAAGTCATGGGATACATCCTGGTATCTTATCGGGCCTCCTTTTGCCCAGTGTAGTGCAGTGGCTGGGACTAACATGGACTCAGCAAGTGGCTAGAAGTTCCCTGCAGGAATACTGAGCCATGCTGCCTCTGCAGCTGTCCATAATTGCGAAAGCATTGCCAGTGCAGGATGTTGTGCACGAACTGATCTCTCGATTATGTCCCATAAATGTTCAATGAGATTCATTTTGGGTAATTTGGGTGGCCAAACCATTCGCTCGTATTGTCCAGAATGTTCTTCAATCCAATCACAAACAGTTGTGGCCGGGTGATGTGGCATATTGTCATCCACAAAAATTCCATCGTTGTTGGGGAACATGAAGTCCACGAATGGTTGAAAATGGTATCCAAGTAGCTGAAATTAAGCAGGACCCAATCCGTTCCGTCTAAACACAGCCCCAGCCTGCACAGTGCCTTGTTGACTACTTGGATCCATGACTTCCTGAGCTCTGCACTACATTCGAACCCAACCATTAGCTCTTACCAACTGAAATCGGACTCATCTGACCAGGCCAAGGTTTTCCATTCGTCTCGGTCCGACCAATATGGTGACGGGCCCAGGAGAGGTACTGCAGGTGATGTCGCGCTGTTAGCAAAGGCATTCGATTCGGTCGCCTGCTACCATAACCCATTAACGCCAAATTTCGCCACACTATCCAAAGGGATACTTTCCTCGTGCGTCCTTCATTGATTTCTGCACTTATTTCACGCAGTGATGCTTGTCTGTTAGCGCTGACAACTCTTCGCAAACGCCGCTGCTCTCGGTCGTTAGTGTAGGCCGTCGGCCACTGCGTTGTACGTGGTGAGAGAAAATGCCTGGAATCTGGTATTCTCGGCACACCTCTGACACTGTGGATCTCGAAATATTGAATTCCCTAACGGTTCCCGACATGGAGTGTCCCATGCGTCTAGGTCCAGTTACCATTCCAGGTTCAAAGTCTGTCAGTTCTCGTCGTGCAGCCATAATAACGTCGGAAACCTTTTTACATGAATCACTCGAGTACAAATGCATTGCTCTTTTGTACCTTCTGTACGCGATATTACCGCTGTCTGTATGAGTGAATATCGTTATCCCATGGATTTTGTCACCTTAGAAAGAAAAATGCATGCAGCTTTAAAGTCGTACTTGCCAGTTTAATGTTTTAGTTTGTAGTACATGTGCTAAATATTGTAACACACTAGATTAACTTGATTTGTCCCGTGTCACAAGCACACACTCTGTACATAATGCAATCAAATGAGATCAAATAAAAAAAACAACGGGTACAGTAATTTATTTGTCATATCGCATTGCTTATGTACTGTAACGACGCTGTTGCCAATACTGGAATATTCTCAACGACTAGTCGACGATACAAATAAATAGATGAAGTTCCTTGCAATACTCGACGCCCAATTACATTTTATTAACAGCCCGAATGGAAGGAAAGTGGCAAATGGAAACAAGAACTGTGGTAGCGCCTCATGCGAGTAATGTACCAATTTCTTTTCTCAGTTCAGTGTCATATATAAGGCTAATGAAAAATGCCTCCTGTAATCGCTTTCGGAATTATGCTACTGTTTCATCGTGCAAATTAACGATGAAATTTGGCAAGCTGAACAATTTAATGCAAGTATGTAATAGAGAAGTTATCAGTGACACGGACGCACTTAATAATCCTTTAATTACTGCAACTCACTCAGTCTTTCTAAGGTAAAGTAATATCTGTGTCTTCCAACTGGGCATGGAATGTGGGAGAAGTTTTACGTTTGTCAGCATGTGATCCCACATTTTTGATCTGTAATTTACGGTGTGGATTAAGTGGAGTAAAAATCTGTCCACGGTTTCTTCCTGGCAGATTAAGACACATAATGCGGAAGAGAAATGGTTAGTAAGTTGCCAATGCGTTTCCTGAACGCGCTCAGCCGGTCCTCCGTATGATTTTGTGTTTTCCATATAGCTTTATGTTAAATTCGTGGTCAGAATTAGAAAACAGTCAGTGGCAGAAGCTTGGCGAAAAGGATGTTAGACACATTTATGACGAAGCAAAATATTATTCATTTCAAACATACACTCCTGCGACATGTGTTACGCACCTGCGAGTCCAATTGCCAATGCCCTAAGGAATGCCGCGCCGTTGAGCGGTATGTTACAGAAGAAGGTGAAAACGGATAATCTGGCACCAAGTACTTTTCTAAGAGAAATTATTAAGTTCTTCCTTTTTTGTACACTACGCAGCTAAATAACAGAAAACTTGAATGACCGTCTCTAGTTTTCTACTAACAGTGAGGAAATATCCACAATGGGCGCAAAAAATATTCGCAAGACACAACTACATAACGGCACCATTGACCAGTTCAGTTTCTTAAGCAAAATATAGATTTAATTTGTCGTCTTGAAACTCAAGCGCAATAATTGAAGTTGTAGAAAAGATATAAATTTGTGTTTCGTTACCGTACCTTATTTTTAAAACGCTGTCGTGCTGTGAGCGGAGACATCATCAGCATCTTGAGTGCAAGTACTGCTACATGGAAAAGGTATGCCTTAAACACAGGATTACTGACGGTCAGCAGAGCGTCCGCAGCAGCCATGCTTCGCAACTGAAACACTTCTCCCTACAGACTACAGAGGCGCTCCTGCGGCAGGCAGGTCTACGCTCCCAAGCTTCCGTGTCTCGCGTGCGGCCTTGACACTCATCCTACTCGCCGTGTCGGGCCGTCGTTCCGCCTGCAGTTGCCTTCGCACTACAAATGGAACACGATCAGTTAAATTAGCTTGGCTTCTCTTGTACACACGATTGAAGACAAGAAAAAGGCTGCATTGGGTTCATCCACCCAATATGAGAAGACACGAAGTGGGTGTATTCTTAATTCTTTTTGACGAATTGAAGGGAGGTGGAGAGAAATTTTTTAATTATTTTCGGGCGAGTTTATGGACTTTTGATGATGTACATGCACGAATGAAGAGTTCAATTTAGCACCGCAACACATTCTTCCGAAAATGTGCCCAACTGATACAAATGTTGGCAGGTTAGTGGGAAAAATAATAGTTAAAATATTTTTAAAATGTATTGTTCTAAAGGATGTACATTCTTGCAATCATGTTAAAAAAATTAAAACATAAGTAAAAAATTGATCGACCCAATACATAAATTTTCAGAGAAGGCGTATAGGACCTGAAACATGACCCTCAAAACTGCTCCACGACTTCTTCGTAACACTGTGTGTCGTTAATGAGTAGTCGACTATTTACTTCTGCCTCTGTGGGTGTTTGTTCCTGATAAAGGGGTAAACAGGAGGGGTATGCACGTGACGTACTGGGGTGAGCGGCAGTGTTAAGTTTATCTGCATAATCCTTAACTGAAACTCCGCTACCTCATCGTCGTCAAATGTTCCCAGAGATGGAACTATCCCGCTGGAAAAAAAGAGACATATAGCGATTGGATTTTCTCTGCAGTGTATTAATCAGCCGCGCGGGGTAGCCGTGCAGTCTAAGGCGCCTTGCCACGCTTCGCGGGGCTCCCCCCGGCGGAAGTTCGAGTCCTCCTTTGGGCATGGGCGTGTGTGTTGTCGTAGGCGTAAGTTAGTTTAAGTTAGAGTAAGTAGTGTGTAAGGCTAGGGACCGATGACCTTGGCAGTTTCGTCCCATAGAACTTACCACAAATTTCCAAAACTGTGTTAATCAGCTCTACCTCTACAGGGTCAAACTTCATTTCCTTATTACTGCGTGATTTCCGTGTTTCAAAGATGCGGACGTTCTCTGTGAGCGCCTCATTACAAAACTATTTTCTGGATCCTGAGCATCGTCAGTGACCAACAAATCTAATGGTAAAATGGTCTTTCCGTAGTCTCAACATTTTCAGTAAGCGAGAAACGGCCGGCAGTCGGACGTGCTTCTTTTGCGGTTTTCTTCAAAAATTGAAGCTGTTGGCTGTATACATACGTTCTTTGGAAATAATCGCGAATATTCGCTCACTTCTTGATAATAAATCTGCCTGAAACGAAAATACTATCTGAAGTGGTAAATCACACTAATGTCATTACAAAAATGAGTTTAATGTCTTTCAACCTGTCTTAAACAATAGCGTGATGAATAGCGCAAAATTAAAGTGTCCAGTGGTCTAGAAATTAACGTCTTCAGAAAACTAGTTTTGCCCACAATATGAAAAGTATTGGAAAGCAGTAGGAAAATGAAAATTTTCATTATTGATAAGTTATTACACACGAAGTTACAGTTTTATCGCGCAATTTCTTCCCGAGATGTGAAAAGCGAAACTTCACGCTTTTTCAAGTGGCAATTTTTTCGCCAATCTAGTTTCGAACCATCTGCATAAAAACTAGTAATGACATTTTTTTACTATTTCGCATAGAAAAGCGCAAAAAGTTGTACAATACGTGGTAGACTTGTTTCTTTCACAAATATGTCTCAACGTTGAAAACTAGGGGTACGCTGTGGAAAGCTGCACTACAGGGTCAAACAAGTGAGCATATTACCACAGGTACTTGCTTGGTGAAGGTAAAACAATTGCATTGATCATTGCGGATATGTGGGAAGGTTCGTACAAAATTTCATCAAAATCCGTGATGGTCATGTGGGAATTGTTTAAGATTTTAGATCAGTTGGCACGGATTGGTATTAGTGTAAGATCGTTCATTTTATTTATTCTAGTATTGTTTACATTACGGTACATACAATGGCCACTTCACTTTTCCAGAAATCTGCACAGAAATTCTACTATTACCGAAACTCTTTTCTTTTCAGATATCTGGCTAGTGGCTGTACGTTTACACTATAGTTGCAGACTTGGCATTTCCACCATCAGTACAATAGACAGATGTACGTGTCAAGCTTTTTGGTCTCTAAGTTGTGAATGTATGCCTCTAGCCTCCAAAGACGACTTCGAAAACATTGCTGCAAAATTTGAGCAAAGAGTAAATTTTCTTCACTGCATTGGAGCTGTAGATAGAAAGCACATTCGTAACGTTATCCATCTAACTCAGTGTATAAAGGATGTTCATCAATAGCGCTGTTGGCTGTGGCAGCGTCAGACTGTAATTTTATCTACGTACATGTCGGCTGTTACGGCAAAGAGGGTGAATGTTTTTTGTGGAATATTTTTTGCGGAAATCACTGATGGGAAAAAAGTTGGTAATTCCTGAAGACCTGTGTCTTCCTAGAAGACTAAGTTCGAAAGTACTTTATTTCTTTTTGTCGTTAATAAAGCGTTTGGGCTGCATCAACATCTTGTACGACCGGTCTCTGGACACAAAGTTACAGTTACTAAAAGAGTGATCAATTATCGCCCGTCCAGAATCCGGAGGTACGTAGAGTGTTCATTTGGGATACTGACTAATAAGTGGAAGATTTTCCAAAGAGCTGTAAATTTAAAACCCGATTTTGCTCTTGACGTTGTTAAAGCGCGTGTTGTGTTGCACAGTTGTGTTGTTAAACACTAATGCTACAACAACGTGCACTTGGGGGAATTTCTGACAACAGTGTACGAAAAATGATGACGGACTATTTTATGACACCTGAGGGATCTGTGAAATTGTAATTATCTAAAATTTAATGTGCTACTGATCGCAAAAAGGATTTGTTTTTAATGTAAAAAATACTGATAGATACTTACCATAGTTGTGTCTATCCTTGTCACACATCCGTCCGTAACCTTTGTTCAGTTCTGTGCAGACTTCGATCCATCAGAACAAAGCAAGACGCAACAGACCGGCAGACGACTGTTGCCGAGTACCTTGTGTTGCGTGTCCCTCCCCACTACACGCGCCGGCTGTTCCCCACGAGCCGGACGAAGTGGCCGCGCGGTTCTAGGCGGTACAGTCTGGAACCGCGAGACCGCTACGGTCGCAGGTTCGAATCCTGCCTCGGGCATGGATGTGTGTGATATCTTAGGTTAGTTAGGTTTATTAGGTTTAAGTAGTTGTAAGTTCTAGGGGACTGATGACCTCATAAGTTAAGTCCCATAGTGCTCAGAACCATTTGAACCGTTTTTTGTTCCCCACGACGGCCGACACCGGGACTACAAAGTGGGGGCCGCCGCGTCCCGCCGTCATCCTAGTGTCGGCTGTCAAATGGCTCTGAGCACTATGGGACTTAACATCTGTGGTCATCAGTCCCCTAGAACTTAGAACTAATTAAACCTAACTAACCTAAGGACATCACACACATCCTTGCCCGAGGCAGGATTCGAACCTTCGACCGTAGCGGCCACGTGGTTCCAGACTGAAGCGCCTTTAACCGCACGGCCACACAGGCCGGCCTGTCGGCTGTCGTTCGGTCGGTCATGAGTCGGACAGATGACTGTGTAAAGAAGTGCCGTTAGGTCTTCACGCTCACAACCGTGTAGGCGGTGTCGGCTGCCGGGTAGGTGTGAAATGAGCATATAAGCTAATCTGTCTCGAAAAGAACGTTTCGAATACTGTACACTCTGTCTTCAGTTATAGGAATAACCAGACAACTTTTACGAAATGCCCATGTCTCAGGAAAATATGAACTGATAGTTTCAGTGATACACAGCACTAAGGATCTCTCCAAAACATGCTGTTCAGAGTATGGTTTATGGTTTAATATGATACAGTGGCGACTTCCGTGTATAAAGCTTTTACCACTGAAGTTATGAGCAAATAACGGTTAACTTACGCGGTGAAAGTAGATGTTTCTGTTGTATGATGATTGGACAAAATTCGTGTGTGAGTAAGCAAGCATTATTTAATTAACGAAAAGTAGATTTGCGGTTTCACAACAGCTCACTTAATTCTAAAACAGGTGCAGTGCTGGCTGTACATATATTCAGATAATCAGATTCTAGTACTGGAAACTTCGCTGCGTTTTGAACACTTGCCCAGTGGATTTGAGAAAGTACGTAACAAGATTTCTGGTGGCAGTATTATTTCAGGTTCAGTGTAGCTTTCAATAGGGAAAATCACATATATTACTATGTCGTTTAGGGCACTTGTACGAAACGCAAAACTCGGTATAGAATAAATTAAAAAGTTCGTAGTACTTGCGGTACAAGAGTGACAATATTAGCTTTTAAGTTGGTATTTAGGGCATCGTAAGTAGCATTTAATATATCACACAAAAACTCTGAAACTGTACTTTTCAGTAAATCTCTGGAAAGATGTAATTATCAGATGTCAAATATCGAAGTATCACTAGTTTTACTTGATTCAGGATTGCATCTTTAATGTGAGTATCGGATTTTTTAACAGAGCTGAAATCGCACCTGCAGGCGAGCATTCGAAATCTGTTTTGCTGAATTTACGTGAAGTTGTGCAGACATACGTCAGTTAACCTGGAATCACCGTCATTCAGGCATCTGTGAAAGACAAACACAAAGTCTGGAGCAGGATACTTCGACTCCTAAAGCACTATACAGCAGAAATACGTACGTACACCACATTTACAAACCACTGTATGTGACAGCCTACTGATATAAAAACGAAAGTAAATATTAACAATAATATGTAGACAGCTAATTCCCACCTGCTACAACACAAAAAGATCCACTACAGTAACTTTACTCGTAAGATACATCATGCCTGTCAATTGAACAAAAGCCCGCATCTCGTGGTCGTGCGGTAGCGTTCTCGCTTCCCACGCCCGGGTTCCCGGGTTCGATTCCCGGCGGGGTCAGGGATTTTATCTGCCTCGTGATGGCTGGGTGTTGTGTGCTGTCCTTAGGTTAGTTAGGTTTAAGTTGTTCTAGGGGACTGATGACCATAGATGTTAAGTCCCATAGTGCTCAGAGCCATTTGAACCATTTTGAATTGAACAAATTATTTTTCGAGTCTACAATCTACATCTAAAATTTCTGATAAAGATTTTGCCTACTTGTGGTTTCCAGTGAACCTGCGATTTCAGTCCATAGACTCCGAAGTATATCCGGATTACGATATTTTTCATCCTCAGGATGCCAGAAACTACTCCTCTGACTGAACTTATCAGTTTCTCACAGTTCATGTTTTGTGTCGTGTCGGCCGTTATGACCGAAAAAAGCAAACTGATTTGAATTTCACCGACTGTCGTCAGAAACCAGTACGTTCTGGTGATGGGATCGGTTGCACTGTGACCGCACACGTAGTGACGTAATGGTTTGAAAAGATCGGCCGTCTCCGGAAGACGTCGGTCGTCGGTCGCCGGCGGAATCCACTGATGCAAGAGCCAGTGTGACGGCGGCGAATGCACGCCCAGCGGCAGAGTGGCGGAACACGTGGAAATCGCGGTGCCGCTTCAGGACTGCTTCACGTCGTTTTTTCTCGTTTCCCGCGACAGAAGCCGCTAGTCTCAGATCCCCATCGAAACGGGAAACATACTACATTACTGCGAACTATTTCAGAACGCCACCATCAAAATGAGGGAAAACACAGATCAAAATTTTATCGCAAGTGAAAGCATAAACCACAGGAGAGTTAACAGAGGCAGTTCGGAGTAGAGATGAATTTACGGTTTACGGAGAGTATTCTCCGACTGAATTCAGAAGCAGCGGAAGAACGCATGTCGAAATTCCGTTAGCTTAGAAAGAAATTGGTGATGTTTTTCTAAAATTAGAACAGGGATATTATGGAAGGCTGGCGAATTCAAGTGTGCAGAGGTAACAATACCTCCAGTCCATTCTTAGCAATCAACAGCCTATGGGGCAAATAGCAATCACTCATTCTCTTCCGGCTCTTCCTTTCTCTATATACTGCAACACTGTCAAACTGCCGTCCAAAAATCAGAGACCACTCATAAGTAAACTACACACATCAAAAAAAGTTTTGCATCACCTCGGTTCCGAGAGTTCCGGAACCTGTACAGAAAATTGGAACAGAGATCAACATAAACATCATTTCCGCCCTTTTTATTGCTCACGAAAAAAACACATTGCATGTTGTACCACCATACTGCGAGACCTTCAGAGGTGGTGGTCCAGTTTGCTGTGTACAACGGTATCTCTAATACCCATTAGCGCGTCCTCTTGCATTGATGCATGCCTGTAGTCTACTGTTGGTCCAGATTGTCGCACTCCTCAACGGCGATTCGGCGTAGATACCTCACAGGGGTTGGTGGGTCACGTCGTCCATAAACAGCCCTTTTAAATCTATTCCAGTTCGATAAGATTCATGTCTGGACAACATGCTGGCCATTCTAGGCGAGCGATGTCGTTATCATCAAGGAAGTCATTCAGAAGATGTGCACGTTGGGACGCGAATTGTCGTCCATGAAGACAAATGCCTCGCCAATATGCCGCCGATGTGGTTGCACTATCGGTCGGAGGATGGCATTCACGTATCGTACAACCGTTACTGCGGCTTCCATGACCACCAGTGGCGTACGTCGGTCCCACATAATGCCACTCGAAAACGCAGGAAACCTCCACCTTGCTGCACTCAACTGGCCAATGTGTCTATCGCGTTCAGCCTGATCGCGTTGCCTCCAAACACGACTCCGACGATTGTCTGGTTGAAGGCATATGCGACACTCATCGGTGAAGAGAACGTGATGCCAATCCTGAGCGGTCCATTCGGCATGTTGTTGGGCCCATCTGTACCGCTCTGCATTTTGTCGTGGTTGCAAAGATGCAACTCGTGCCACGCGGGATAGCCGCGCTGTCTAGGGGGCGTCTTGCCCCGGTTCGCGCCGCTCCCCCCGTCGGAGGTTCGAGTCCTCGGGCATGTGTGTTGTCCTTAGCGTAAGTGATTTTAAGTTAGATTAAGTAGTGTGTAAGCCTAGAGACCGATGACCTCAGCAATTTGATCCTATAAGAACTTACCACAAATATCGAAAAATTTGGACCTCACCATGTATGGCGGGAGTGTAGTTGCGCATCATACAGCCTATTGCGCACTGTTTGAGTCGTAACACGACGTCCTGTGACTGCACGAAAAGCATTATTCAACATGGTGGCGTTGCTGTCAGAGTTCCTCCGAGCCACAATCCATAGGTAGCAGTCATCCACTGCAGTGGTAGCCCTTGGGCGGCCTGAGCGAGGCATGTCATCGACAGTTCCTGTCTCACTGTATCTCCTCCATGTCCGAAGAACATTGCTTTGGTTCACTCCGAGACATCTGGACACTTCCCTTGTTGAGAGCCCTTCCTGGCACAAAGTAACGATGCGGACGCGATCGAACCGCAGTATTGCCGGTATAGGCATGGTTAACTAAAGACAACACGAGCCGTGTACCTCCTTTTTGGTGGAATGACTGGAACTGATCGGCTGTCGGACCCCCTCCGTCTAAAGAGCGCAGGTTGTTTACATCTGTGGGCGGGTTTAGCGACATCTACGAACAGTCAAAGGGACTGTGTCTGTGACACAATATCCACAGTCAACGTCTGTGTGCAGGAGTTCTGGAAACCGGGGTGATGCAAAATATCTTTTGATGTGTGTATATTAGTACTATTAGAGGAATTTTATAAATATAAATATAGACAACAAAGTTGTATTCTTTAAAAAATCATTGTTAAAATAAAATATACTGCCAATAAGAATAGTATTATTTCTTACTTTTACAAAGCCTTTCAGAGAATTAATTGCGAATTAACATGTTGCTTGAACGATACATGAGAACGCTTGTTTTGAAGTTCTAAATGCAAACATCAGCCTGGTGAATGATTCACTACTTTAAAGGAAGCGGAGAGTGACAGCTAGCTGGACTGAGACTGGAAGTACAGTGGAATCTTTCGAAGTCTTTTCTCCCACCATCTGCAGAAAGGTTTTAAAATAGGCAGGGTACATTCTTTAAACAAATCTGAAATCCATACCATCGTCTAGTTTTAACTTTCGAGAAGATTCATAGCAACAGCAATGTGTCCCGAAAATAGAGTTCCCCTCCAGTGACGTCTACGTTTTCTTTTTTTTTAATAATATTAAATTAGTTGGGCATGTGTCAGACGCACAGCGAGCAGTTTCTTGGGACATCACTTTCTGGCTTCTGGTGCGCAGCCGACTCTGAAGGTGTGGGCGCGCGGCTTTACGTACGAGTAGTGACTGTCGCGATACCATCTGTCGGGACTGTTCGTACACGACGACGCGCTGCTTTGTCGCTTGGTGTGCACATACCTTCACTGGGATCGTGACAGCGAGGATGTAGAGCGTCAACGATATATGTACGTGTGTTCTTGCCCTTCTCTCCCGCAATCAGGGCCGGTTTACAGCCAAGGCTTGAGGCGTCAAGCTACGGAGCACCGATGTGCAAAACTCGTATACATATAGGGTGTAGCGAAAACTGACACTGCAGAAAGTATCCGATAGTAGAAGCAGAAAAGTTAAGAGCCACCACTAATTTCAGTATCAAATATTCTCCTAGTTAGTACAAATGTATCTGAAGTGTAAAGTGTTCTGTTACGTCCCCATCTAATTGGGTTCTGTTTCTATACTTTCAGAAGTGCCAGTTGATTCACTCTGTATATATAAAACACTCTTTTTTAGCAAAATGTTTATAGATAAAAAATCTCGAGTGGCTCACAGGTTGACTCAAACATTTTCATCTGACACCCGAGTTGCGGTCATTGAAACAGAGGTTTTTCGTAGCGGCGAGACCTTTTCACGAAATTTCAATCTCCATCCTTTTCCACCGAGTGTGAAAATATTTTGTTGACACACACCTACATAGGGAGAACTGATCATTGTAATAAAATAAAAGTGACCGACCGAGATGATGCACTGGTTAGCACACTGGAATCTCATTCGGGAGGACGACGGTTCAAATCCACGTCCGGCCGTCCTGATTTAGATTTTCTGTGATTTCCCTAAATCTCTTCAGGCGAATGCCAGGATGATTGCTTCGATAGGGCACGGCTGACTTCCTTCCCTGTCCTTCTCTAATCCGATGGAGCCGATGACCTCGCTGTTCGCTGTTTGGCCCCCTCTCCCCAAACCAACCAATAAAACAAGAGAACCAAGAGCTCGCACCGACAGATCTAAGTGCGTTGTTCGAGAGTGGAACGGTAGAGAAATAGAAACCCTCTGCCAGGCACTTAAGTGTGAATTACAGTGACGTCGAGTGGAGGTAGGTGACGCCATTTCAGTGAGGGGCTGTATCAGTTTAAATGGGTGCTGTCGCCAATAATCGAAACCAGATAGACGTGCTACGTGGTGAACTGTTACGGTTATGTCATGATCCTTCTAGTTTTGTTATAAATCTCAGAGCATTTCGACTAATAAATTGCAATTGCTCTTCGCAGCAAAATATCGCGCGCTTCGCCAGTGACCAGTGACGGACAAACTGTGTTACGAACAAAAAATCACGGCACTCCACTGCTCTCATTCCCCAGCGCATAGAAGACAATGACGCCCAAACAATGATTAACAATATTTGATCCACACCGCGCCGCTTTGGTCTCGTTGAGTTCTCTACTACCGTGCTAGCACGCCGATGTGCGTAATGGGACAGCACTTTTACTGTCTTTATAACGGCGGAACAACTTCTGAAAATATGCATAAAAAACCAAGCAAAGGCAATGAAATTTTTTATGTGGCTTTTTACAACCAGCGGAAAATCGTTAAAGATGTTATTTCTGTAAATAGAAATACTGAGAACTTAGGTGAAGACCTCCTTACAGCTATAAGGGCCTCCCAAGGAGTTGAAACTTTACTGCAGCAAAAAACAGCTTATTTCACTTACTTGTTAGTTACAAAACCTAATTTATTGTGTCTAAAAAATGCGAATTTTTGTGAATAACTAGCTGACATACCCGGCATTGCCCGAGTATTCATTTTGCCAATTTCCTACTACAAACGAATGCAAAAAATGGACTGTCTTTGTAGTGTAATCTCGAAAAAATTTAATTTTCATGCATTCGTGAAACCACCTTTGAAATTATGCGGTAGACTCGGTATGAGATGCTCTCGGGCAGTTTCTGTGCGCTGAGCTCAGCTGCTCCGTGTGTGTACCAAACGTCTCTGCAGCTTCATAAGCTGTACAGACGGCTACTCCTTTCGCCTACATCCGTTTGCGCTTCACCGCTGAAAGCAGTCAAAAGCAATGCCAGGTGTCGGCATTTCCTTACGCTGACTCAACTGTTGGAGCGTGTTAATAGCAAAGAATGAATGTGTTAAAACTTCATGCATCACGCTGCATTTTTTCACGCATCTCCGTGTTTATAACATCGTATCTCCCGAACTGTGTGTCATACATAGACGTAATTTTACAGGTAAATTCAGCGGCATGTGTTGGATATCGTCCGCAAAATGTGTTGCGAATAATGTTGGTAGCAAATAAGTAATAAATTTGAACGTTATTCACGACGCGGCAGTTTTTCACACATATCGTTTTTTATAACGTCATATCTCCTGAACTAGGTGGAGTTCCGTGACATAGCGGCATATGTGGATGCTCTCGGCGGAATTTATTGCGAAAAGATTTAGTAGTAAAGAAGTAACAAATTAAAACGTTATGAATGATGCGGCAGTTTTTCAAGCATCTCATTGTTCATGACGTCATGTCTCGACATACATTCACAGATACATAAATCCATTGTTATGATATCTATGGATTAAATTTTATTAGATCAGTTCTTCATTATTACTATCAGCAGATAGATTTGTAATCAGAGAAGTAAAAATGGAATGATCTCCAAGAAAAATGAGCGAGTTGAGCACGCACTCTGATGGTTTGTAGAAGCTTCATTATGCATTTCCCCGTTATAAGGTAATCAAAGAGTTTAAGCAAATTCTCCCTGTGATGTCTAAAATTTATCAATATTAATAATCAGTGTGAAAATCAAAAGAAATCAATCTTTGAAAAAGTTTTGTATAAACTCTGAAACTAATATGGGCGTAGACATATTTACGTCGCCAACTGGTTTATGCTACTGCTGTGCGTCTGTCATAACGCTAGTTGATTATCTCACGAATCGTGATGAAGAATAAAATCACTTACATGATGATATGAAGCTGATTATGTGGATCATGGTATCAATTCTCATTAAATTACCTGATTTAGTCTATTTGGTATTAGCAATGTGGTTAATACCAAGTTAATTTGAACGCTGGAAACCTTGTAGCATCCGGGTAATTCAACATTTCTTGTTGAAAATGAAATATTTTACCCTGTACCAAATATATTCTGCGATGACTAACTTGTATCAGTTTCACACTGGGTGTACAACATGGAATCGAAACCAAGTATCTGTGGTACTTGGATAGTGAGTTATCAATCGCACGACCCGAAAGGTGAACGTTTGTCTACGTCTTCGAAGGGTGCTCTTGTGACTAAACACTATGCCGTCCGGTGACACCACAGTGGTGTCGTCTGCATAGTATCGCTCAGTGGCCGGCTACAGCACGTTAGTATCTTTTGCATTCTCTTGGTGTTTTGTTTAGGTAACAATACGTTACACACGTCAACAAGTACTTGTACCCTTTTATCATGGCGGACGGAAGAGACTATAGGATTATTTGCAAAGAATACGCGGACGTCTTGTCTGACGTTCCGGACGACTTGGCCGATTGTGAAGAAGACATTGGATATCACAAAAATTGAAGTGAAGCAGAATCGTAGGAAGATAGTGAAATACGCCCAAGAAGAATTCTGCGAACACTACGGTTGCCAACTGATTCGGTTGAATCTGACGAAGAAGACAGCGCACAGTGGTCAGACTTTGATTTACCGAGAACCAATAATAAATCTGAAGGATCCCGGGTCCAAACATATTTCCTAGAGATACACTGAGCGTCGAGGATATCGTAGAATTATATATTGAGAACGATCTATTTGATTATAGTAGCAACGAAACCAACAAGTACTACAGTCAAAATTGCAATAGAAGGAAACTGGATTTAAAAAATGCCAAATTTGTCGACGTTGCGGGATCCGAACTTAGAAAATGGTTTGGGCTTGCTATCCTTATGGGAATTGTAAAAAAAAAAATCAAGGATCGGTGATTATTAGTCAACGAATCCGTTGATAGACACACTGATATTTCGCAAAACGATGACCCACAACTGATTCATTTTTATATTTTTCCGATAGCAACAATAAACCGGATAATGCCGACCGGCTTGTCAAAGTGCAATTCGTAACTGATTATTTTTCCAAAAAGTTTAAAGAAATGTTTAATCCAAGTCAAATCGTTTTAACTGATGAAGGAATGATACAGTGGCGTGGACGGTTAAATTTTAAAGTTTACAATCCGTCGAAAATTACGAAATATGGCATACTCATTCGGATGCTATGTGATTCGAGTACGGGGTACATTTCCTCGTTCAAGATATATTCCAGCTGCACAGCCTTTAGCAAAAGCAGTGATAGAACTATTGACACCTTCTGATGGAAAGTGGCATCACCTCTTCATGGATAGTTATTATAACAGTGTAGAACTTGCAGAGAAGTTACTTGAAAAGAAAATTAAAGTTTGTGGAACGGCACAGCAAAATAGAGGGTTTCCGGAAAATTAAAGTGCGCATAAGTCAATGTGTTTGAAGCTTGTCATCAACGGAAAGGTGACAAGCGGCCGGCGACAAGCCAAGTAATCCGAATTATCGCTGCCGGAGCCAAGCGAATAAATTTGTACGAGACGTGCGGACAGCAAAGTAGTAATTGCGATTTCAGCTGTTTCTCAAGGAAGTATCCGCGCACACTGCGCGGTACTTAGCATCACTTACCAATCAAAGTGGCTAGCTACTGAAGTCATTGAACTTTTATTCGGGAATCGTGAGATTAAAATTCCCGTCTGACGATCCAGATTCAGTTTTTCCGTGCTTAGCCCGTACTCTTTAAAGAAGGCAGGCAATTTCTGTCATTGCCCTCGAGTAATCAGAGATAGTGCTCCTTACTCTGTACGTCCATCTTTTCAGAGATGATTCGGGACTCGGGTGTTCGATACAGGATGTCAAATTGAAAACCTTTCAGCATTCTAATCGGCTACCAGTTTCAGCACTTCACTGCGCCATCACCAGGCCCCTGACCGACGTATAGGAACATTCCACCTCGGTTCTGATCAAAACAGGTGCCAGCAATACTGGTATTAATCGATTTTTCCTGAAAGATGGCGTAGTAAAACGCTGAAACTGGTAGCCAAATAAAAAAATTTTGGAAACTAGACGGCTGAATTCGATATCCTATAGTGCTCCTTGTCTAATGACTAAGCCGTCGATGCCGAAATAAATACCCGAGGACAAAAACGCATTTCTATTACTAGAAATTGTGAATCTGTATGGGTTCAGGGTTTTACGGCGCCAATGAGTTTGGGTAAAGTCTCCTAGAAGCGTGACTGATTTATGGTTTAAATGCCTTTACGGCAAGTGAACTTCATGAGTATGGTGTTGTACAACACTGGTCCATTGTAAACACATTTCTGTATACACGCACTATTTCTGCATGGCTCTATTGCCACACGGCATCACGGAACTCATATTGGGACTCTTAATGTCACGAAGGAATAGGGCAGGGGGCATTTTGGCGGTTGAATTTTCAACACTGGCCAATTAAATGAAGTTTAACTGCAGTCAATAGAGTTGCAGATAGCAGTTCCGCGTCGTCATGTAGTGAACAAATTCACGCTTACGGAATACCTGAGGAAGTTGTAATTGGATACAAGACTTGTTAACAGATAGAAAATCCTAAGAAGGCCAGGTCATGTGCAGGGTCAATGACCAGATCCAAGTCTGCCATTTCAACCCTCGTTGATCCATCTTGCAAACCGTAAGCGCAAGTGAACAGGTAGACCCAATCTGGATGGCCAGGCGGAGCTAGGAAAATCGGTGCGCTGGAATGCCGGTCCAATTTGTTAGCCACTGCGCCACCCTAGACAGTTTGTGTATCGTAAGGTGACAAAGACCGGCGGCTGACCATTATCATTAGAAGGCACAGTGCGACGTGCATATATAAACCATCAGGTATTTGCATCATTCAGAGCCGTTAGCTAGCAAGAATATCGGTGTAAGGTGGAACTATCACATAATTGCATCCAGGGCAATAAAGAGCAGAGGCTGAATTTTACTAGAAGAACCCTAAGGAAGTGCAACTCCAATCCGTTCATTATCGGTTCGTGTATCATAAATCCCATCACGAAGGAGAGACTTCAGGATGTGGAACGACTCACGTTATACATTAACAGGCAGAACCAGATCCAACAGGACATTCCTGTAACGTATACTGGCAACAAATTGTGACTGCTGCTAATTACTCATACTGATATTTATGGCAATAACTTCTAAATTACTTCATATATACTTACGTGTGTTCTAGAAAAAGGTGGTGCTCCTCCTCGTAGCTGCTCTTAGCTAATATAGTACTTCAAACAAAGCGCTCATGTAACTTTGCACAGAACATTGTCAGCTCTCCACATACTAGCTCTATCAAGAGCTGCCTAATGTACAGCTTAGAATTATGCAGAATTTACATTCGTAAGTACAAATATCATGAAATATTGTACACAGATTTACATCATTTTTGAATTTAAAGGAATTTTAAATCTTGTGCCTGATGTCGGCTCATTAATCTGTAATACTCATTTGGACAAGAATATAAAACTTCGTTCTGAATCTTAGATAGACATACATACTGTATAAACAATATTCATACAGCATGCTTCTCTATAATAAGTTCTTTTTTACGTTGGATGCATAGCCCCGGTCATGCTATAGGACAGTAATGACTGAAAGCATGCTAGCAACTCTGCCTGTGAGCCAACAAACCCGGAGAGATTTCTGTGTGCAGAGCAGGCAAAGTCGCTGCACACGAGAGTGCTGGAGATGAATGTGAGGATTTTCTCAATCGAGCGCTGGCGAGCATACGAGGAGCATGGAACGCAAACTTGTACTTGATGTATCGAATAACTGAGCGCAATGGATGAGGCGCTAGACGCATTTATCTAGAACGCTTCCTAAACGGACATCAACCGCACGACAGTTCGTTTGCACTTCTGCACCGAAATGCGTGCGATTACGGCTCATTAAGAAACGGCTGGGCCCAGGCTTTTTTTTTTTTGTTTTTTTTTCATTCTTCTCCCAGAAGGAGTGAGGAGGTCACATGGAGAGCCTACTGCTCTTTTGTGCCTATATTATGTTATGCTGTTTTGACACATTTTATTTATAATAGGGGTATGATTTTTCTATTGTTATTTCGAGTGTCTACTCATATCTAATCGCTTTCTATCGCATGGGAGGGTGAAAAGATCCTGGCACCTGCCCGAGTGGTGAGGGAAACCACCCTAAAACCTCAGCAGGGAGCTGTTGAGTCTTCTGTATCTTGTGTCTATGTTATTTGTATTCTTCAGCGTCTGTTCGGTGTGTGGTCAATGTTTTTACTTTCTTGATTTTAAGTGTCGTCTTCGTCTTCAGGTTCGTCATATTGAAGGTGTTTTATCATGTCCTCTTGTACGTCAGTGTCGGTAACATTTGTTGCTGTTTTATTGCCTTTATGCTAGTTTTAATTATTATGGGTGGATAGGGGTATTTTGTTTTTGAGTGCCTTAGGACTGTGTAATTTCTTTGTAGGAGCTCCGTTGTTGCTGTAATGTTCTGAAGACGGTTGGCGCCAATTTTGGCGCTTAGCTGAACCCACCTTTTCCTGAAGGGTTGTACGTTTGTATATTGGTAGACTAATTCGTTTCGCGTCCTGGGATTCATTTGGGCTGCTATTATTAATATTTTCCTTTCTGTTGCCATTATCTTCCCTATTGCAGTTTTGTTTGCCATCCATACTGGAGCAGCATGTTCTAGTACGGACCGAACAAAATCTTTGTATGTGTATATCATTGTTTCGGTATTTTGCCCCGTTTGTACTGCTTCTAAATAGGCGGAGTGGTTTTAGCCTCGTCGTGATGTCCTTTCCATGTGGCTCCCATGACATGTATTTGTCTAGGGTGCTCCCCACATACTTTGCGCTGCCCTTCGATGTTATGGTGCGGCTCCGTGCCGCTAACGAAGTACCTCGTACGGAAAGAAAGAACCGCTGATGCTACTGAGGACTCGCCCGCGAGCGTTTCCAAAGACTTCTTGAGCTCTTATTCGTGACGGCATTCAGACAGTAAAGGGGGCTGTCGATTTTTGGATACGAATGCGAAATACCTGCATTCTGCGTTTCCGCGCAGTGATTTTTGCGTTAAAATGGCGACCGTCCTACAAGTTCTACCAGAGGTGCAGCGCAGAGCGTTGCAGTTTCCGTGGTGTAGCGGTTATCACGTCTGCCTAACACGCAGAAGGTCTCCGGTTCAATTCCGGGCGGAAATGCTTTTTCGTCGCACTCAACAAGACACTTGCTACTGTGGTCATTTAAATCGGCGCGTTAGAGAAGAAATTGTGTTGGATGCCGTGGAGATTTCTCCATGCACCAGCACGTGTGCCGTTGGCTCGGAGTTAAGAATGTTTTGAGCAAGTCCCCTACACGCCTTTCATCTCTAAAGGATGCAGCTATTGCACACCGATGGCCATCCTGCACGTGTGCGTTTCGCGCAATGGTTTCTGCAACAAAGTGACCGCGATGTGCATTTCCCAGCTTATGAGTTGTTCACTGATGAGGCCACACTGA
Organism: Schistocerca serialis cubense; assembly: GCF_023864345.2. Taxonomy (NCBI): domain Eukaryota; kingdom Metazoa; phylum Arthropoda; class Insecta; order Orthoptera; family Acrididae; genus Schistocerca; species Schistocerca serialis. The sequence goes on from NC_064638.1 coordinate 202,674,047, forward strand.
GTAGGGATGGTGTATTCAGTCACCAAAATGAGCATCTGTGAGCATCAGAAGACTCCAACGGTGAGCGGTACCACGCAGTGCAGTTTCACTTCACAGTTACTGTGGGGCGGGTTTGGTCCCGGCTGCTCAGTCAGGTCGTACCTTTTACGATCTCGCTCCACCGCCGCGAATTATCAGACCTTTGTGGAACAGGTTATTCCCGCCCGGCTCGCTTGAAGGCGTTCAGCAAATGTGAGGACGAGTGTGTGGTTCCAAAATGACGGGGCCCGTACTCATTTTGCAGTAGCTGTTCGTCGGCGTCCGAACAGGTCACTCACTCCCGCATCAACGGACTGGGCGCGCAAAACCGGTTCCCAGGCCCCCACGTTCGCAGTATTTATCGAGCCTCGGTTTCTTTTTGCGGGGAGCTATAAAATCTCGCATGTGTGTGATCCTGTGCACTGTTATATGGATCCCGTTGCAAGATTCGTCTGCGCAGCTGCAAAGATAAAAGGAACTCCCGGTGTGTTTGGCAGTTATGCTCGGTCTACATCAGGTAAGCATGGCTTCTGGTCGTGCGAACTTCGAGCATCTATTGTAACATTAGAGCTGTATTCGTGTCGTACAACTCGTGTACTCATTATGTCCATGAAATGTTTCAAATGAATCACTGTCTTGTTTACTTTCCGATATTCGATCTCTGCCATCACTTACCCCTGACGTTCGTGGCCATGGGTTGCAATGCAGTTCTCAGTCCGTTTGATGTGCCGCGCCTCCCCCAGAAGTTTGTTGCAACATCCCTGTAGGAGCACGTACTACTAAAATCTGTTCATACCACTTCGTTCCCTGAGCGGAGGTAATCGTGCGGTGCGGATGGAGGAGGACAACGACCGCCGCGGAGAAAGTAACGGGCTGGCAGTAGAGAGGCGAGCAGAGTTCTCGCAGTACTTGAAACACAGTACCGATTTCTTGCTCTGGTGTAAATGAGTTCGGGAGAGAGACAGATTTCGTGTAAGTGCCTGTTTACAGAGACGCTTATCTTTGCATGTAATATATATCCTTAGCACACAACAAAGCCGAGGAAACAAACGGAAACCGGCACTGAACGGCTGTTCACTGCAGCGCTGGAGAATGGTGGGCCGCTTACGTCGGCAGAAGTGGCAAAAGGCATGAAACGTTCCGAAGTACCTCAAAGAGTTCCAGGCAGAACTCTAGCTCTCACGGAACAAGAAAAAGTAAACAGACTACAGTGTGTGAAATGGCGCCTCCAACAATGCGTTTGCACGGGCGGATGACACTTAGCAACCTATTTCGCCGTTACGCAAAACAAATGTAGGTCTACCCAACAACGAAGCATGACATACATAAATAAATAATACCAGACACGCTTACCTTATGTCACACGTAGTCATCTTGCCTTGGCATCAGCGAACTCCTGCACAACTCTGTTCAATTCCAAACAGTCAGCTGTAGCTCATGTTCCGCCGTCATTGTTGTCAGCCCACACAGTCGTGGCTGACCCATCGTCATCGTTGACCTCTGGTACATTTTAATCAGTTCAAGCTTCGAAAAACTTCTTTTTCCACTTGCCACTGTCACCGTTTATGTCAGCTATGTTCTTAGGAGTACATTTACTTTGGGTGCAAAGCCATATTCTCGTGTGGGTTTAAAAGCTTCAGTTGATGTGCTACCACACTATACCAACGTCGAGACCAAAAAAGTTCATCTTTAAAATCGACAAGACTGATGTCCTTAAAATTGTCGTACAGTTCGGAAGAATTGTCAGATGATATTTCTTTGATTCTACTAACTCTGTACAAAAAATCAGGAAGCTCACTATGACTCTCAAGCTGTTGAAATTTTCATTGAAAGCATGTATTGAGTTGGCGCATAAGATCGCAGCGTTCTTTCTGTGAGTTCAATAAACACAACAGGTACAAGTAACAGAGACTTTAATTATCAATAATATATCCTTCTTCACTATTTACGACAGTCTGACATCGATGGGTAACTTTTAGATTCTGCGACTGTACAAATCAAGTCGTTTTGAGGTGAAGAACTCGTCGAGCCACGTTCGGAGCGCGTTTTTATCTGCAAAGCAAGTTTCTTGAAGGTCGTACGATTGAGAGCGGAAAAGGTGACAATCTGAGGGTGAAAGATCAGTTAAACAAGATGGGTGCGGAATGACTGCCCAACCCAACTCCTGTGTGGTGTTCTGCGGGGCGGGCGTTATCGTGGAGTAACATCACTTCACGCAGTCTTCCTGGTCGTTGTTCTCGGACTGCGTCGACAGTATGTGCCGGCAGTGATGGTTAGACATCGGGGAAGCAATTCCTACTACGCCACACCGTCGCTGCTCCACCAGACGCATAACATTACCTCTTGTGGACGCGCGCAGGTCTGGTGCTGCTTTGTTTGGGCTCAGTCATTCCTTTCTTTCCCATAAGTTACAACGAAGTCAGCGTTTATCGTCAACAGCAGCGATACAGGATCGGAAGGGTCGGTGTTGTTCACGAGGCAATTGATGAGCAAGCAGGGACGCACGTATGGCTACCAACTAATTCTTGTGATTCTAGCTTAGAGCATGCCTAATAAATTAGCCGCTATGTCCTCAGAGAATGTTCGCCGTCGCAAATCAGAGGTAGAAAAAGTTAATATGATTTCAGTAAGTTGCAGGAGCATCCAAGGAAAAGTCCCAGGATTAGTATCGCTTATTGCATGTTATAAAGCACAGATAGTATTAGGAACAGAAGTTGGTTGAAACCAGACGTTAATGACAACAAAATCGTGAGTTCAGGTTGGAATATGTATCGCAAGGATAGGTCAGTCGCCAATGGTGGTGGCGTATTTATTGCAGTAAAGAATTCGAGAATATCTAGCGAGGTTATCACGGATTCCGATTATCAATTAATCTGGGTGAAGTACCAAAGACTGGTCAAAAATGGTAAACATATGCTTTTATAGACCGCCTAGGTCAGGAGCTCTAGTGGTAGAGCGATTCAGACAGAACTTGCAGAATATCGTTAGTAATTTTCTTGATCACGCCGTTGTAAAAAGGGGTGACTTCAACTTGCCAGGTGTAGATTGGGAATGTCATGCTATTAAAGCCGATGTCAGAGACAGGGATTCGTGTGGCATTCTTCTTGATTGATGTCTTGTCCGAAAATTACTTTGAGCAGATAGTTAGAGAGTCAACTCGTGAGGGTAACGTCTTAGACCTCCTGGCAACAAACAGACATGAACTTATCGAATCAGTTAACGTATAGCAAGGTATCAGTGATCGTAAGCCTGTGTTAGCATGTATGACAACGGTGACAAAGAATTTTAAGAAAGATAGGAAGATTTTTCTGCTTAGCAAAAGTGACAGGATACAAATTTCAGAATATCTGAGCAGTCAGCATCAAATATTCGGTCATGAGGGCGAAGATGTGGAATACAAATGGAAGAAATTCAAAGGAATCGTGCAACGTGCCCTAGACAAATATGTTCTGAGTAAGGTCTTAAGGAATGGGTAGGACCAACCATGGTATAATAGCCGTGTTAGAAAACAGCTACGTAAACAATGAGAATTTCACCTCAGATTCAAGAGAAGTAAAAGCCTAGCTGACAAACAAAAGCTGAACGAAGTGAAAATGAGCGCAAGGAGAGCAATGAGAGAAGCGTTCAACGGCTTTGAAAGTAAAACTTTGTCAACCGATCTAATTAAAATCCCTAAGAGGTTTCGATCGTATGTAAAATCAGTAAGTGTGTCAAAATCATCAATTCATTCACTCAGTGACCACATGGTACCGAAGCGGAATTGCACACAATTATAGACCTATATCGTTGACGTCAATCTGTTGAAGAATTATGGAACATATTTTATGCCCAAGAATTATGACGTTCTTGGAGAAGGAAAATCTCCTCTATAAAAATCTACGTGGATCCCACAAACAGAGATCCTGAGAAATTCGGCTCGGTCTGTTCCTGCATGAGATCCACAGCGTAGTGGACGACGGCGCTCAGGCTGATGTCGTGTTCCTTGATTTCAGTGAGGCATTTGACACCGTCCCACACTACCGTTTAGTGGAAAAAAATACGAGCTTATCGAGTATCGGAGCAGATTTGCGACTGGATTCAAGACTTCCTTTTAGACAGAAGTCAACACGTCGCTCTTAACGGAACAAAGTCGACAGATGTGAAGGTAATTTCCGACTTACCCCAAGGAAGTGTGATAGGACCTTTGCTGTTTACAGTATATATAAATGATCTAGTAGAAAGCGTTGGATGCCCTCTAAGGCTGTTTGCAGATGATGCAGTTGTCTATAAAAAAAGTAACAACGCCAGAAGATAGTTACGATTTGCAGAATGACTTTCAGAAAATTGATGAATGATGCAGGCTCTGGCAGTTGACCCTGAACGTAAATAAATGTAACATATTGCGCATACATAGGAGAAGAAACCCACTACTCTATAACTACTCTATTGATGACAAACCATTGGAAACAGTATCTGCCGTAAAATATCTACGAGGAACTACCTGGAGCGGCCGTAAGTGGAATGACCATATAAAACAAATAGTGGGAAAAGCAGATGCCAGACTCAGAGTCATAGGAAGAATCTTAAGGAAATGTAACTCATCCACGAAAGAAGTGGCTTATTAGGCGCTTGTTCGATCCATTCTTGAGTATTGTTCATCTATCTGGGACCCCTACCAGGTACGACTGATAGAAGAGATAGAGAGTATCCAACGAAGGGCGGCACATTTCGTCACGGGATCGTTTAGCTGGCGAGAGAGCGTTACGGAGATGCTAAACTCCACTAACAGACATTACAAGAGAGGTGTTGTGCATCACGAAGAGATTTACTATTGAAATTTCAAGAGAGCACTTTTCGGGAAGAGTCGGACAACATAGTACTTCCCTCTACATACGTCTGGCTTTATGACCACGGGGACAAAATTCGAAAAATTAGAGCCTATGAGCAGCGCGGAGTGGCAGTGCGGTCTCAGGAGCCATGTCACGGATTGCGCCGTCCCTCCGACCGGATGTTCGACTCCTCCCTCGGGCATGGCTGTGTGTGTTGTTCTAGCATAAGTTAGTTTAAGTAGTGTGTAAGTCTAGGCACCGATGACCTCAGCAGTTTGGTCCCTTAGGAATCCACACACATTTGAACATAGAGCCAGTGCAGAGGCTTACCGACGATCATTCCTCCCACGCGTTATTCGCGAGTGGAACAGGATTGGAGGGCTCAGTTAGTGGTACAAACAGTAACCTCTGCTACACACCATTAGGTGGCTTGCGGGGTATAATGTAGATGTAGATGCGGTACTCATACACCCTATTTTTGAACCTTCCCCATTGCATGTAAATGTACAGGACGGTGGAATGATGAGAGTGCATCACATTTGCCTGTTCTCGAGTACACTGCCGTGCATCATTGTGAGTTAATGCGTTTAAACGATCTTAATCAAACCCTGAAGGTCTACCTGAATTGGAGAGTCACTAACGTCAAAACGAGCCTCCCTAAAACGAGAAAACCATTTTCTTGCCGTGTTCTGTTCAGTGGTAATATGCCCATACACGACACAAGGGTTTTTGGTCGCCTCCGCTGGTGTTATCCCTCTTTTGAACTCAAACAGAAGAATATGTCGGAAATGTTGGCACTCCATTTTCTAGCGTCCACAGCTCGTCTCACAATTTCTAAATAGAAAATGCCGATCTGTACTCTCAAAAAGCAACAGTGAACTACAAATAAAAGATGAGATCGATAAATAGACTTCTAACAGACGGAATACCAATACGCAAAACAAAAACGTTACGAACTTGTGCACCAACCTGATATTATATCATCCAGTACTGTTTTGTACTGCATTTCTGGATCTTTAGTTCTCTCGTCATCTCCCTCATACTGGAACTGTTTCTTCTTCTGTCTCTTTCATCTCTGAGTTGTACCACCTGCGGTAGGATTTTCTGAATCGTGTTGGGTTGTCATTTCCTTTGCGTGTAATACGTAAACTTGGAATTGAGAAGGTCCTACCTGCTGTTGGCTTTCTGAATAAGTCGGTAGCTTTCGATAGATCTGTGATAATATTTTGTAGATTTTATGCTGACAGCATTAATATGGAGTAGTATATCATACCATATCACCACGGAGCAGAGGAACGTAAAATCAGGGATAATGTTCGCCAAATTGCCAGTATCATGTGCAACGCCTGTGTACATGTTTTCGTCTCCACTTATTCAACCAGTGCATCACAGACGTCCTGCTTTCCCACGTTGCTCTTCTGGCACAGCAACAGCGCGTGCAGACTCCGGGCTGTCCAGCTGACGTCCCTCGACTCCGTCCCGGCGCTCCACTCACTGGTGGGTGCGCCTGGGAGCTAGGTGGCGGACATACGTAGCAGGTTATGCAAAACAATTAACAACATTATTATTCCCCACTTTCAGTCTCAATTCCATCACTCAGTAAACATTTTTAATCAATTATTTCATTACCACGTTTCTAGCTATCGCTTTGTCAGGGGTTAAAAATAGTGCATTTACGGCGAATATAGTCGGACCGTTACACAACTGGTTTGTAGAATTTCGCCGTGGCTGTACTTCTGTGTGTAACGAAACGCTCAAATAATTTCGACGTGTAAAACGGTATAACAGGAGACGAAATTTATTTGAAGGTGTTATATTGCTAGAGAAGGCCGAAATGCAAGCTATAAGCTCACGCAGGATGGCGTGAGGTCTGAAACAGGATAGGTAATGAATGCTATAAAGAAAAGTACGTAGCTTCTGGAATACTTAACTTTAATCCATCATTTGTATACATCGTTCTTGATGATACATGCTTCATACGATAACTATCAATTGCTATGGCGCCTTGCTAGGTCGTAGCCATTGACTTAGCTGAAGACTATTCTAACTATCTTCTCTGCAAATAAACGAGGCTTCGTCATTGTTGCATCGCTAGCTAAGTCGTCCGTACAACTGGGGCGAGTGCTAGTAAGTCTCTCGAGACCGTGTGGTGGCGCTCGGTCTGCGATCACTGACAGTGGCGACACGCGGGTCCGACATGTACTAATGGACCGCTGCCGATTTAAAGCTACCACCTAGCAAGTGTGGTGTCTGGCGGTGACACCACAGAAGGGTTAGTGCGAAACTAAGCAGCAGTCAGCCGTTTGGGTAGCAGAGGAGAACCAAAACCAATAAAAGTGGTTCGTTCCAGATTGACGTCTAGGGAAACGATCACTCGTTTCTTTGGTTAGACTGGACAGACCGAGGCTACTACACTGCTTTAGACCACCGAAAAAGGATTCATTCTTAACGGTATAAGCCAACAACAATTTGCTTGCCACAAGTCATCAACGAAATACCGAAAACAATCAAACACGTCGCATCATTCTACATCATGACAAAACTGTCACATAGCAACGAAACAGTCGGTTTTTTGTCGAAAAAAAAAACATCGAATTAAGGTCTTATGTCCTTTAACCGCCTGATTTATCAATGGTTTTTAAAAACCTGTTTTTGCTACTACTGATATTATGATATAAAACGTCGTCTGCTGTCTAGAATGAAACGTATTTACGATTTCCAGGTCTAGAAATCAAACAAAAAACAAATGCAAAAATATTTCATTCCAGCTGTTCGTAAGCAGGTGGAAATCGATCTGGCTACTGTCAAGCGACAGCAAGCTGCTGGGAGGGCCACCAAGAGCTGTGTGCCAGAGGTACCGAAGATCAAGTACAAATCTCCTGTATCTCCTGTGGACGCTGTCTCTCCCGAAGGAAATCCCAGCCCCGCCATTGCCCGGCCACTTGCCTGTGAGTGGCGTGTCAGTGGTCAGTGCCAGGACAGGGTACACGGGGCGCAAGGCGGACTCAGGCTGCTGTTCCCTGAACCTGAAACTGGGCCGATGGGACTCATTTCACCTGTTTTGGGAAAACCTGTTTTGTCCTGTGTCAAGAGGAGACAAGCACTGTGGGGCAGGAGTCTTTTAATAGTTGACACTTGACATGTACGGTGAAATAATGATATCCCTTAGGGAATCGACAGCAAGGGATGGAAAGGACCACGGGGTATAGTCAGTGTGTACCTGGAGGCCTCAATCAACATGTTGAAGAGGCCATTCCGGCAGCCATGGAGGGAAGAGGGTTCAACCAACTAGATTGTGGCGCACGTTGGAACGGACAATGCTTGACGTCTAGGCTTCGAGGTCATACTTGGATCATTCCAGCGACTACCAGAGAGGACTGAGAATACTAGCCTTGCTCATGCAGCTTCAGCAAAGCTCACAAGCTGCAGCGTTTTCTCCAGAACAGAACGTCGCCCCCAATTGGAAGGTTGAGCTAGAGACTCTGAAGGTTCTATGACGAGTTAGGCTGTGGCTTCCTAAGGCTGAGACTCTAGGGTCCCCCTGAATAGGTCAAATGTGCGCTACACATCAGAAGCAGCTACCCAAGTTGCTGACTGTGCGTAGAGTGCACACAAGTTTTTTTTTTTTTTTATATTAAGCGCCTCTCCGTCCAATGCTGATAACGATAGCTGTGGGGAAACCCGGAAGTATCGGTGTAAGATACACACAAATGTCTCCCTCACATGAGAGTATCAAAACCCTAGTGGCTGACTGCCGAAGCATTGGCAACGAAGTGCCAGAGTTCTAAGGGCTCCTATCAAGCTCTGAAACTCACATAATATTAGGCACAGAAAGCTGGTTAAAATCTGAGGTTCACATTAGTGACATCTTTGGGGAAAATTTAAATGTATACGAAAAGGATAGGGAAACAAGAAATGGAGGTGGTCTATTTGTCGCAGTAGACAAGAAACTCAGATCTACTGAGATAGAAGCTGAAGCTGCTTGTGAGACTGTTTGGGCCAGACTCAATATCAAGGCGGGCTAAGAATTATAGTTGGGTCCTTCTATCGACCACCAGATTCTCCTCCAGATGAGACCGAAAATGTTAGAGAAAATCTCATTTCAGTTGTACGTAAGTTCCGTAATAATACTGTGATAACTGGAGGAGACTTTAATTATCCAACGGTCAATTGGGTTACTAAAAGTCTTCTCTGAAAATTACCTAGAACAGATAGTTAACAACCTCACGCGTGATGTAAATATATTACATCTAATGGCAACAAACAGACCTCATGTCTCTGAGGAAATTCACATTGAAAGTGGTATCAGTGACCATAACGCAGTTGTAGCAACAATGAACACCAAAACATAAAGGACAACTACAACACGCAGAAAGATTTATATGTACAGCAAACTAGACAGAGAAACAGTAGGGTCATACCTCGAGGAGGAACTTGAAATCTTTAGCACAGGACTGGAGCATATAGAGGCATTATAGCTCAGGTATAAAAGAACAATTGACCATGCACTGGACAGATAGGTACGCAGTAGGATAGTTCATACTGGGAGAGATTCGCTATGGTATAGAGTCACCAAAAGAAACATCTAAAGAAAGAAAGACTACTACATGATAGGTACGAAACAAAGCATAGAGTTGTAGATAGCGAGATGCTGAATGAAACTCGTTTGGCAGTCAAGAGAGCAATGCATAAAGCCTTCAGTGACTACCGTAGCAGAATATTATCAAATGACATTTTACAAAATTCACAGAAGTTATTGTCATATATAAAGGTTGTTAGTGGAACTAAAGTTAAGTGTTCAGTCACTGATGGACGAGACAGGAACTGAATTTGAGAGCAGCAAAACAAAAGCAGAAATGTTTGGCGCTGTTCTCAAATGTTTCTTTACAGAGGAAAACCCAGGAGAATTGCCCAAATTTAGTCCACGTACCACTTAAAAGATAAATGAAATAAGTTTTAGTGTCAGTGCCGTAAAGAAACAGCTGAAATCGTTAAAACTGAACAAAGCCCTAGGGCTCGATGGAATCCCTGTCAGATTTTATACTGAATTCGCGGCTGAATTAGCCCCTCTTCTAACTATAATCTACCGTATATCCGTAAAGCGTAAAACTGTGCCTAGTAGTCGGAAGAAAGCACAGACCACAACTTTCTTCTGAAAGGGTAGAAGTAGTGATCCACAAAACTACCGTCCAATATACTTGACATCGATTTGTTGTAGAAGCTTAGAATATATTCTGAGGTCAATCGTAGTGAGGTATCTTGAACAGAATGACCTCCTCAGTGCCAATAGTATGGATTTCAAAAACATCGATCATGTGAAACTCAGCTCGCACTTTTCTCACATGACGTACTGAAAGCTTCGGATAAAGGCAGTCAGGTAGATGCAGTACATCTTGTTTTCCGAAAAGCATTTGACTCAGTACCACACCTAAGCTTAGTATTAAAAGTCCAATCATATGGGGTATCCGATCAAATACGTGACTGGATTGAGGACTTTTTGGTAGGGAGGTTGCAGTATGTTTTCTTGGATGGAGAGTCATCGTCAACGTAGAAGTAACTTCAGGTGTGCCCCAGGAAAGTCTGTTGGGACCTTTGCTATTCGTGTTGTATATTAATGACCTTGCTGACAATATTAATAGTAAAGTCAGGCTTTTGCAGATGATACAGTGATCTATACTGAAGTACTATCTGAGGGAATCCGCATAAATATTCAAACAGATATTGATAAGATTTCAAACTGGTGCAGAGATTGGTAGCTTGCTTTAAATTTTCAAAAATGCAAAATAATTCACTTCAGAAACGAAAAAACATTGTATCGCATGAATACAATTCTAGTGAGTCACTGTTGAAATCAGTAAACTCATACAAATACTTGGATGTAATACTTAGTAGGAACATGAAGTGAAAAGTTTACATAGGTTCAGTCGTGGGTAAAACAGGCAGCAGACTGCGGTTTATTGGCAGAATACGGGGAGAAAGCAGTCAGTCTGCGAAAGAGATTGCTTAGAAATCACTCGTGTGATCCGTTCTAGACAAGTACACTATTGAAGATAGTTGGAAACTATCCCAAGAAAGTCAACTGACAAAGTTTCAAGAACAGCGCTTGAATGATGTCTCTAGGAACATACTACAATATGCAACATAGCACTCCCATACGGATCACCAGGACAGGGTTAGATTAATTACATCACACACAGAGGCAATTAAACAGTCAGTTTTCCCGCGCTCCATGTGTGAATGGAACTGGGAAAAGCCCTAATAACTGGTACAGTGGGACGTAACCTGTGGCATTCACTTCCCAGCGGTTGGCAGAGTGTAACTCTAAATGTAGATGTTTTATATCAATAAAAAGAATCGCGTGTGGTGATATAAGCATACGTTTTAGTAGCTGTAAAGACACATTCTGAATACCGTTGACAGCTATATATCAACTAAGCACACTATGACCACACAAACGAAGAATGATTTATTCTTTCTGTGCCATTGCGGCAAACAAAACGATTTTCATCGCCTCAAGAACCTGCTTAAAATCCTTTCAAAACTATGTTTTTGATGTGCACTGATCACATTGAGTTCGAATGAATAAAGAAGCGTATAAAGTTTGAGAACCAATAAGACGATTTCGCCAAAACATGTTTTTCTATCACTGTGTATCAAATAACTTAAAAGGCGGCGCTCTTAATGGTGACCAAAACACACAGAGGAAAATTTAACTGAAAATTATGAAAGCCCATTTAGTGAGTAGGTGGTTGCTGAATTGATTCAACGACAACTGTATCACCTTTTTTGAAGAAAAACGTTGTTGCTTTCGTGAGTACAAGAGAAACAGGCTTATTCTGGACGAAAGTCACGTGCGAGAAAGGAGTGTCGCCGAACTATTAAGCAACGAGAGAGGGAGGAAAGTGCAAGAGCGGCAGCCGCGAAACATTACGCAGCCGAGGACAGCTCTGACTGAGCGAAACTTCAGGCTTCTCCCGCCGTATAAAATGTTCAAACAATTTACGGGTATGGAACGGACATCTTCGGTACCTGCCGAGGTCATTGAAGGTGTAACACTGCTGCAATGCTGTAAGTTGTTTGAACAGTTCTGATTATCCTTATTAGTCCCGTTCCGACAGATGCATTACAGAGGAGTGTGAGAAACGCATCGCGAGAAGACGAATGGTATCCATACGCCAGTAAAGGAGAGTGATGTGCACAGCCTGAAGAACGTGCGGCTAGCGACAGACTGGCAGCGGCGGCTGTGGCGAGCGCAGGGACGTTCAGAGCAGTCAGGCGATAGGGTTACACCTGTGCGACAACAAGGTGTGTGATTACAGCGGTGTCACGTGTCAGTGTGGTACGCTCTCGACGTCCTACAATAGCGACGTAAAAACGATGAAAAACCACAGGCCAAAAGTCGCCAATACATTATTATAATCTTCAGAACCTTCCGAGAAAGTCGTTCCAACAGTTCGATAACAGCCCGTCATTATTTTCGCAAAAGAAATTCACACTATACTAGTGATTTTTCCGAACATCATTCCGCCTTTTCTTGTCTTCCCTATTCTAGCAGCTCCATGAAGCACGGACCTTGCCGAGGTGGATTTGCTTGCGTGCCTCGGTGATAGAGGTAGCCAGACCGTAGCTGCAGCCACAAAAGAGGGATATCTGCGGCGAGGCCAGAACGGCCTGTGGTTCCTGAAGAGGAACTGCGGCCTTTTCGATGGCTGCAACATTCTGAGTGACTGACCTATGTGGCACAGTAATATTAGCCAACATGGAACTGTTGTTCTGGTACTGCGAATGACTAAATGTAAGGTTGGTTGTTTTGGGGAAGGAGACCAGACATCGAGGTCATCGGTCTCATCGGATTAGGAAAGGATGGGGAAGGAAGTCGGCCGTGCCCTTTGAAAGGAACCATCCCGGTATTTGCCTGAAGCGATTTAGGGAAATCACGGAAAACCTAAATCAGGATGGCCGGACGCGGGATTGAACCGTCGTCCTCCCGAATGCGAGTCCAGTGTCGAACCACTGCGCCACCTCGCTCGGTCTGAATTTAAGGGCTACAACCACTATTTTTCCCGAGGGCATGCAGCTTTGCTGTATGGGTTACTGATGATAAAAGCCTCTTGGGTAAAATAATACCAAGGCAATATAGCCCTCCATCTGGAGCCCCAGGCGGGGGCTACTCAGGAGGATGTCGTCATCACGAAACACAAGACTGGCATTTTAGGGATCAGAGCATTGAATGATAGATGCTGTAATCGGGTAGGTAGGTTAGGCCATTTAAAAAGAGAAATGGATAGGTTGAAGTTACATAATATGGAAATTAGTGAAGTGCCGTGGTAGGAAAAACAAGACCTCTGGTCAGGTGAGCAGAGGACTATAAAGACGAAATCAGATACGGGTAATGCAGGAGTAAGTCTCATAATGAATAACAAAACAAGTATGCTGGTAAGCTACTACGAACAGCATGATCGAAGCCAAAGTAAGCACTTAACCAACAATCGTCACAATAGTACCATTCTGTAAGGTAATTAGCTCCGCAGATGGCTAAGGAATCGAAAGAATGTATGAGGAGATAAAAGAAATTATTCAGATAGTCGCAGGAGACGAAAATTAAATTGTAATGGTGGACTGGAATTCGATAGTACGACACGGAAGACAAGGGAGTAGAACCTGAACTGGTGGAAGGAATGAAAGAGGAGGCCGATTAGCAGAATCTTTCACAGAGCATAATTTAATCCTCACAATGACTTGGTTTAGGAACCATGACCGAAGGTTGTATACAGGGAAGGGACCTGGAGACGCTGGAAGATTTAAGACTGATTATATGGTAAAAAAGACATTTCCAAATGAAATTTTAAAGTATAACACATTTACAGGGGCAGATGTGGTCTCTGGCCACAATTTATCGGTCATGAACTGCAGCTTGAAGCTGATCAAATTGGAAAAAGATAGGAAATTAAGGAGTGGGACTTGGATAAATTGAAGGAATCAGATGTTATTGAGAGATTCTGAGGGAGCATTGAGCTAGGTTTGACTGAAACAGAGATAGAAATACAACAGAAGACAAACGGGTAGCTATGAGAGATGAAATAATGCAAGCACCAGAGGATAGGATAGGTAAAAGACAAGACCTAGCAGAAATCCATGGATAACACAGGAGACTGACATTAGGAGTAAATTTGAAAACGCAGCAAGTGAAGCAGGTGAAAATAAATACAGTCGTCAAAAAACTAGAATGACAGAAAGGGAAAAATGGCTGAACAGGAATGGCTAGAGTACAAATGTAAGGCTGTAGGAGCACGCATGATCTGATATAGTTAATGGAACTAATGAAAGACAACTTTTCCTTGCTTGTTGGATGTGCTGTCTTTCAGAGCCTGCATGCTGACATAAATAAATAAAAGTGAACAGGTGCATAACACACAGTCCCGTCACTTTAATGTGATACTCCGCCTATGTTCTACGACATCGTGCAATAACTGGTCATAGGCGGCACTAACAATGGATGATATATAAAACGTGTAGTTGGGACGAGGAAAACAGTGCAGTCGTTGTTGTAAAGTGGAAACATGGCAATTTATCTGACATCCAAATGGGCATGATCAAGGACTTTTGGACCAACGGTGGAAGCATTTCCGAAACAGTGAAGTCAGTAAACTGTTTGCGTGTTGCCCTGATTCAGGCATGCCGTGCATGGCAAAGTGGCCCTATCCAAAACTGGCTTCAAGGCAACTGTGGTGCACCACGGGCCTTAGATGAAAGGCTTAACGATAACTGCGCAGATGTGTGCGGGCGAATGGAGGTGCAACTGTTGAGCAACTGACCGTCGAGTTGAACCAAGGGGCCTCTGCAGCAGGTGCCTGGTTCACGCAGACATGCTGACTGACAGTCATCGACGACGAAGCCTCGAATTTGCACATCGTTACCGCAACTACACTGAAGCGCCAAAGAAACTGGTATAGGTATGCGTATTCAAATACGGCGATAAGTAAACAGGCAGATTACGGCGCTGCGGTCGTCAACGCCTACATAAGACAAGTGTCTGGCGCAGTTCTTACATCGGTTACTGCCGCTACAGTGGCAGGCTATCAACATTTAACAGAGATTAAACTTGGTGTTATAGTCGGCGCACGAGCGATGAGACACAGCATCTCCGAAGTACCGATGAAGTGGGGATTTTCCCGTACGGCCATTTCACGAGTGAACTGTGAATATCAGAAACCCGGTAAACCTCAAATTTCCGGCATCGCTGCGACCGGAAAAAAATCCTGCAAGAACAGGACCAACGACGCCTGAAGAGAATCGTTCAACGTGACATAAGTGCAACCCTTCCTCAAATTACTGCAGATTTCAATGCTGGGCCATCAACAAATGTCAGCGTGTGAACCATTCAATGAAACATCAGCGATATGGGCTTTCGGAGCCGAAGGCCCATTCGTGGACCCTAGATGACATGACACAAAGCTTTACGCTTCGCCTGGGCCCATCAACACCTACATTGGACTGTTGATGACTGGAAATGTTACTGCATGAAGTCAGTGCTGACACGCTGTCTGTGGCTGACACTGTCGCTTAGCCAGATGTCGTCGCCTTTCCTGTTTCAGAGGAAACCTCTCAGCCTGCAAGATCTGGGCAATCACAGAGGGTGGGATTATTGATAGTTGGGAGCTCCAACATTAGGCGCGTTATGGGGCCCCTTAGGGTCATGACAGCCAAGAAGGGGAGGAAAGCCAATGTGCACTCCGTCTGACGTGGAACAGGTCCTGTCGGATGCCATGAACAGCACAGGGTGCAGCCAACTGCAGGTGGTGGCTCACATTGGTACCAATGATGTGTGTCGCTTATCTCTGGTTTCAAGTGGCTAAGAGAAGTGGTGAAGGCTGCCAGTCTCGCTTGCGAGATGAAAGCAGAGCTGATCATTTGCTGCATAGTCAACAGGGCCAACTGCGGACGTCTGGTACAGAGCTGAATGGAGAGTCTCAATCAGAGGCACAGACGGTTCTGGGACCGTGTAGGCTCCAGATTCCTCGACTTGGGTCAAAGGGTGGTTGGGTTTCGGGTTCCGCTGAATAGGTCAGGAGTCCACTACACGCAGAAGGCGGCTACACGGGTAGCAGGGGCTGTGTGGGGTGGACTGGGTTGTTTTTTTTAGGTTAGAGAGTCTCGGGAAAACAAAAAAAGGGCTTCAGTCACAAGGGGTGCAGGCCAAACAGAGGAGGAACTTAGATACAGGAACCATCGGTATAACAGTTGTAAATTGTCGTAGCTGTGTTGGGAAAGTAGCAGAGCTCCAAGCTATAATACAAAGCACTGATGCTCAAATTGTTATAGGCACTGAAAGCTGGCTAAAGCCGGAAATAAGTTCAGCCGAATTTTTTTGCGAAGAACCTAACGATGTTCCGAAACGATAGGCAAAACGCAGTTGGCGGTGGCGTGTTGGTTGCTGTTAGAAGTAGTTTATGTTGTCGCGAAATTGAAGTAGATAGTTCCTGTGAGTTAGTATGGGCAGAGGTCATTGTTGGCAACCAGAATAAAATAATTATTGGATCCTTTACCGACCTCACAATTCACATGATACAATTGCTGAAAGGTTCAAAGAAAACTTGAGCGTAATATCAAACACGCACCCGACTCATACAATTATAGTTGGTGGTGACTTTAATTTACCCTCGATATGTTGAAGAAAATACATCTTTAAATCCGGAAGTTCGCATATATATCAACCGAACTTGTGCTAAATGAATTCTCCGAAAATTGTTTCGAGTAGTTAGTTCATGAGCCGATGCGAATAGTAAACGGCTGTGAAAACACACTTGACCTCTTCGCAACAAACAATCCTCAACTAATAACAAGCATCAAAACGGATACAGGGATTAGTGAACACAGGGGTGTCGTAGCGAGACTGAATATTGTAACCACCAAATCGTCAAAAAATAAACGAAAAAGATACCTATTAAAAAAGCACTTAAAAATTCCCTTGACACCTTCCACAGAGACAATCTCCACTCCTTCCAAATTAACAATATAAGTGCTTACCAGATGTGGCTTGAATTCAAAGAAGTAGTATCGGCAGCAATTGAGAGATTTATAGCAAATAAATTAACAAACGACCGAGTTGATCCTTCTTGGTAGACAAACGGGTCAGAACACTGCTGCAGAAACAACGAAAAAAAAAGATGCCAAATTTAAACAGAAGTGAAATCACCAAGATGAAGCTCGAAATTTAGCGCTGACGTCAATACGAGACGCTTATAACAGTTTCCACAACAAAACTTTGTCTCGAAACCTGGCAGAAAATACAAAGAGAGTCTGGTCGTATGTGAAGTATGCTAGCGGGAAGACACAATCACTGCTATCTCTGGGCGACAGTGGTGGACATGCTATCGAAGACAGAGCTGTCAAAGCAGAGTTACTAAACACAGCCTTCCGAAATGCCTTCATAAAAGAAGATGAAGTAAATATTTCAGAATTCGAATCAAGAACAGCTGCCAACATGAGTAACGTAGAAGTAGATATCTCGGAGTAGTGAAGCAACTTAAATCACGTAATAAAACAAGTCTTCTCGTCCAGACTGTATGCCAATTAGGTTCCTTTCAGAGTATGCTGATGCAATAGCTGCATACTTAACAATCATATACAACTGTTCACTCGACGAAAGATCCGCACCCAAAGACTGGAAAGTCAACCAATATTCAAAAAAGTTAGTAAAAGTAATACACTAAATTACATGCCGATATCATTAACGTCGATTTGCAGCAGGATTTTGGAACATATATGGTGTTCGAGCATTATGAATTACCTCGACGAAAACGGTCTATTGGCACACAGTCAACACGGATTTAGAAAACATCATTCTTATGAAACACAACTAGCTCTTTACTCGCACGAAATGTTGAATGCTATCGATTTCAAATTGATTCCGTATTTCTGGATTTCCGGAAGGCTTTTGACACTGTATTACACAAGTGGCATGTAGTGGAATTGCGTGCCTATGGAATATCGTGTCAGTTATGTGGCTAGATTCGTGATTTCCTGTCAGAGAGGACAAAGTTCGTAGAAAGTGACGGAAAGTCATCGAGTAAAACAGAAGCGATTTCTCGAGTTCCCCAAGGTAGTGTTATAGGCCCTTTGCTGTACCTTATCTATATAAACGATTTGGGAGACAATCTGAGCAGCCGACTTAGGTTGTTTGCACATGACGCTGTCGTTTCAAAAAAAGGGCTCTGACCACTATGGAACTTAACATCTGTGGTCATCAGTCCCCTAGAACTTAAACTACTTAAACCTAACTAACCTAAGGACATCACACACATCCATGCCCGAGGCAGGATTCGAACCTGCGACCGTAGCGGTCACGCGGTTCCAGACTGAAGCGCCTAGAACCGCACGGCCACACTGGCCGGCCGCTGTCGTTTATCGACTAGTAAAGTCATCAGAATATTAAAACAAATTGTAAAACGATTTAGAGAGGAAAATTGGCAACTGACCCTAAATAACGAAAAGTATGTCATCCACATGAGTGTTAAAAGAAATCCGTTAAATTTCGGTTACACGATAAATCAGTCAACTCTAACGGACGTAAATTCAACTAAATACCTAGGAATTACAATTACGAACAACTTAAATTGGACGAAACACAAAGAAAATGTTGTGGGGAAGGCTAACCAAAGACTGTGTTTAATGGCAGGACACTTAGGAAATGTAAGAGATCTACTAAGGAGACCGCCTACATTACGCTTGTCGATCCTATTTTGGAATACTGCTGCATGGTGTGGGATCCTTACCAGATAACATTGACGGAGTACGTCGAAAAAGTTCAAAGAAGGGCAACACGTTTTCTATTATCGCGAAATAGGGGAGAGAATGTCACTGAAATGATACAGGATTTGGGATGGACATCATTAAAACAAAGGCGTTTTTCGTTGCGGAGGAATCTTCTCACGGAATTCCGATCACCAACTTTCTCCTCCGAATGCGAAAATATTTTGTTGACGCCGACCTACATAGGGAGAAGCGATCACCATCATAAAATAAGGGAAATCAGAGCTCGTATGGAAAGATATAGCTGTTCGTTCTTTCCGCGCGCTATATGAGATTGGAATAATAGAGAATTGTGAAGTTGGTTCGATGAACGCTCTGCCAGGCACTTAAATGTGATTTGTATAGTATCCATGCAGTTGTAGATGCAGATGTGGATGTGAAGAGGACATAAGCGCCGCGCCCGACTGGTGGCAGCCCACTTCGATAACAGCTTCAACGTTACCCACTTCGTTAGCCAACGCATCGTAGCCTCCATCACCAGCATTATCTACATAGCACAGTTAGAGATTAGCAGTCACTGCTTTTCAGTTGGTTTTGTATGTCGCCCTTTGCTTTCGCCACATCTGTGTAATCCAAGTTAAGTATTTGTGTTTGTCTTGTTGTAATAAAACTCATTAATACGAGTTGTTTGATTGTTTGTCTAGCGATTCGAGTATGCAGCATTCCTGGACACAACAACATGTCTGAATAACACGGTGCCGACAATACAGGAGCGAGCAATAACATAGCGAAAACCTGTTAACTTTCGAACCGAGAGCCACCAGCTGTCATAGATTGTCGTCGCTGTTTTGTTTCATTGTGGGATTTTGTGTTTTACTGCCATCTTAATTCTACCTTGTCTTTTTTTTTTTTTGGCAGGAGTGTGTTTACATGTTTTAACAGTGTCTCTTACAGTATTTTTTCTGTTCAGAGTTTTCAGGTGGGCGTTGCAGGAATTTTCTTTGGTTATGTGCTTGTTTTTATTGCTCGCATTGTCTGTTTATTGAATCTGTCTATTCCAAAACGAGCAACGCACCTCTCCCACCCTCTGTTCAGACGCCTCAACCGCAAGCGATAGATTCAGACGCAGCAAACGCAACAAATTGAAACCCTTCTAAATACGGTACAGCAGTTACTGGCCAATCAAGCGACCAACGCTGCTCATCCATGTGACCAGCGTGCAACAATTGTAGCACCGAGGGCCAAACCGCCTTTTCGCCAGTTTAACGAAAAAGAAGAGGAATGGCTCTAATCGTTGCAACAGTATGAAGACCACATCATTGCTCACAAAGTGTCAGGTACTGTGAAACTACATCACTTTTTGTCAACAGTAGGAAGTGCAGGCTTTCACCTCATTCAGAAATTGTTCCCTAACGCCACTCTGAGTTAACTTTAATATGATCAGGTTGTCTGTTCTCTAACTAACTATTATGACTAACAAGTGAATGTGGTGGCAGCTAGGAATCAATTCTTTCGTTGCAAGAAAAGGTCAGAACAAACTTATAGTAAGCGGGTAACAGATTTTCAGGGTATGACGACGAAATGCAAATTCACATGTGCTTGTGGTGCTTTATTTTCAGATGTTATGTTGCATGATGCGATCATATGCTGTGTAACTGATGTCAGCCTTAGAGACCAGATTTTGAAACAGTCAGATCTATCATTCCATCACGTAGCGCAAATTCTAGATAAGTATGATTCAGGCAATAGCAACCAATAAATTTGATCAGCCACCAATTTGTCGGATTGCGTCGTCCCTTGCTCATGACTGGCCCAGTAGGCAGCAACAGCATGTGCACACCTAGCCATGTAAACAGTTCTCTAAACAAGCGGCTACATCTATGAATAGAACTAAGTCATGCCCTCGGTGCTATTCGTGCCACAAACGACAAGATTGCCTGTCCAGACAAGCACAGTGTTACACTTGTGGCAAGAAAAGTCACGTACAGTCCGTGTGTTTGCAATGGGACAAACTCAAGAATTCAGCCCACTCACAAAAATCTAGTCACAAGGCCCATGTAATCAATGCAGTCTATTCAAAGCCTGCTGCAGGCATTAGCAAAACTAGCAAGCGAACAGTTTCTTCAGTGCTACACCAGTCCAACAAACTTGTTGTTCATTTGGATCTTAGTGGAAAATACGTGACATTTCAGTTGGAGATGGGGGCCTCTGTTACATTGCTGAGTCGTAACACATATGAACTGTTTAGGCTCTCCACGCCTGTCTAAAACTAGCGTGCACCTGACGGCTTATAATGGCCAAGACATTCTTGTTCTCGGAAAATGTACTTTGCCTGCCACATATCGCTCGCATACGCAAACAGTGACTTTCACTGTGCTAAAATAACACGATTGTGAGAACATATTTGGCCTTGATTCGTTTGATTTGTTTGACTTCCAAATTCAGGACAATGTATTGTCAGTGAACGGATTCAATTACAATGACTATGTAGCTCGCTTGCTGAAAGAATTCTCTGAACTCTTTTCTGAAGGTTTAGGTATGGCTAACAATTTTGTTGCACATATTACTATGAAAGACAATTCTCAGCCGAAATTTTTCTGGGCCAGAACTGTTTCCATTGCTTTATGGAACAAAGTGGCTACTGAACGTAAAGAACTGTAAGAAAGCGGAGCTATTGCGCCCACACAAGCTAGTCAATGAGCAAGTCCACTGGTTTTGCTCCCCAAACCTTCAGGTCGCATTCGCCTCTGTGTTGGCTTTAAGTCTACTGCTAACCCACAAACTGTGATTGATACTTGTCCACTGCCATGGCCAGAGGATCTCACGGCCACATTAGGCGCCGGTCGCTACTTTTCAAAAATTGATTTGCGCGACGCGTACTTCAAATACCACTAGATGAATAGTATCAAACCGTGTGTGTTGTGAACACTCATTTGGGTTTGTTTAAATATCTACGTTTGCCATCTGGCAGTGCTTCCGCACCCGCCATTTTCAAACGGTATTTGGAACAGCTGCTGACTGCTCAAGTGTCAAACTGTTCAATCTATTCGGATGATATTCTCGTAGCAGGTCATACACCTGAAGAACACATTGCAAATTTGCATGCTTTGTTTCGTGTGTCATCTGATGCATGACTTAAGTGTAGACTGGACAGGTGCGATTTTTTTTAAACCTTGAAAGGTCTCTGTTGGATTCCTTTCATGTTTGATTTCTGAAATCTGTTGTCATTTATGGAATAAATTCCTCTTCTAAATTTACTGTGGCGTTTCTGACTATCTGGGAGGAGACTGAGGAGTGGAACGTGTTACTTTTACACGTGAACAAGAACGATCTGTCACACTACTACACTTTAAAACACAGTTTATATGTAATTCATGTCACACAGTCTCATACGGAACCTACATCCGCTTTCTTTTATATACTGTATATGATAAGATACTGTCATCCCCCTTCCCTTCTGTGTGAGAGTATGAATGAGCAAATGTATTTGTAGTTGCATGCTTGAGGGTAGCAGACAAGCCTGTCTGCTAGAGAACAGTAGGACCAACGTCGGAACAGGTAGCTACGCTTCCTAAAAGCAAAGAGGTTTCTATCCTTAGTATGGTTCTGTCCGCCCGTTGTCATGTTGGTATAGGAAGCTGCCCCTCTGGCCACTTCCGTTTGTCTTTGTGAGCCACCCTCAGGAAGCACGCTCGGTAGTAGGCAGTTGCTGTGGGACCGTGGCGAGCGTCTGAAGTGGTAAGATCTCCGGCTAAGCGCGTGTCTGCTAAGTCCGTGGGACAATGGATTTCTTAAGTTCAGCCTAACTGAAAACTTAATACCTTGATTTCAGATTTAGCTCTAAAATATCTAATGCTATCTTAAATTGCAGCGGAGTATAATTCTCGTGTGAAGTTCAGATTATTTTGCGGTAGTTGCTTTGTCATTACTTTGTGAGTAAAGTGGAACCACGTGTTGATCAGTAACTCTAACTAAGTTCATCAATCTTAAATGTGAATGCTTGTGTGATTATAACGTCTCGTCTTGACAATATTTTACAATATAGCAACTTTTCTTTATGCTTTTCTTTATGTTCAACCCACATGGAGTGTACTTTGCGAGACCAGTACCACGTGCTTATATAACTGTTTGACCCATCAGGTTAATAGTAAGACGTTAGTAACCAGTTCAAGGTTTTTCTTTTGTCAATTGCTTTTCGATCGAATTTATTTTAATTATCAAAATTACTGTGGAGTTATACGCTTTCTGTAAACCAAGTTGACCACGTGGAGCATGTGGTGTAATCATCAAAGTAGCCTTCAGCTATTCTTTTTGGGAAGATTTCACAAAGAGTTAATATGAATTTAGTATACCAGTGTGTGGTAATTACATGACGGACAGGATTGTGTTACGAACGTAATTTCTTTGGGTGAAAACTGAATCTGTTGGTTGTGGTTAATTTCTTCTTGCTTATGTTTCAACGTTCTTTGGGTGTTGTTTTGTGAATGCAGTGTTGTACGCAGTCTCCCAATCTTGGCTCCATATTTGATGTGTTCCGTAAGATTAAAATCTCACATTCTTACAATCCTTAAACAAGGCACCAGCTCAGTTATAACTCACGTATAATATGCTGAAATTTCAATGAACAATCTTAAAATAAATTTCCAAATATAAACTGATTTCTTTCTTTTTATTTAAATTCTCCTTTTTATATATAGATATATTACCGGTTGTTGTATGACTGTAAAAGATTATAATCAATGTTAGTCTGATTGGTAATGTGGTAAACCTAGACTAGTTACCTGGTGAAACAGTTGCGCAGTAATGCACGGTTAACTTCTCCCCAGACAGCTCACAGCTTTTAACCCGCTTTTATTCTACTATTAGCACCCGATTTCAGCATAGCAAATTACTGTAGCAATATTACACATGGCGACCCTGTTCTGTGATTCCGCTAGACTCTGGAATCTCTGAGACGTTAGATTGCAAGCGTTGTATAATCTTAATTTTTTTTTCCCCCTACAGCGCTCAAACAACTTCTGCGTTGTTTCTGAGGAGACTTTCTAAAGATTCACTGCGTTGTTGAGCGGCGTTGTGTTGTTTGTCTTGTTGTTTTGTTTTCTATATTTGTGTGTTTTATATGTGTGTGTGGTTTTTTTTTCTCGCTTGTAAATTCCACTGTTTCGATCAAAGATAAAAATTTGTTTTGCGTGTGAAAAAGTGAGTACTAGGTTGGGTACCTTTCGTGTAACTGTCGAAATTTTTGGGGGATACATTTACTGTGATTAGTGTGTTGCGTACTGGGTATAAATTGAACTAATGCAGACACGTAACCAAACTAAAAGTAAGCGGTCCGACAACTTAAGCAACATGGACCAAGGGGATAATTTGATTTCGAATGTTAACGCGTCGGGCGGTTCCGAAAATGCAATGGGAAATACTTCAGACGAAATGCAGAACAGCACGAACGGGCTCACATCAGAGCCACAAATGAATTTGCCTCCTACTAACCAAAATGATTTGGCAGAACTCATGAAAGCCTTATTGCAACAAAATAAAGAAAACGCACAGAAATCTGAAAAATCGATCCGCGAGCTAGGGGAACAAATGACGCAGAAATCTGAAAAATCGATCCGAGAGCTAGGCGAACAAATGACGCAGAAATCTGAAAAATCGATCCGAGAGCTAGGCGATCAAATGACGCAGAAATCAGAAAAATCGTTCCGAGAACAAAAAGAATCATCCGAAAAATCGATCCGCGAGCTAGGCGAACGAATAGACGAAAAACTAATCCAGCAGACAAATAAAGTCGACAAGTCGATGCAGAGAGTGTCCGATGATATCTCACAAAGAATAAACAATCTGGCAAGTGAAATAAAAAGTGATATTATGAAAGAATTAGGCCGTACATTTGAACAAATTGATGATCGTCTGCAAGCCTTAGAACAGAGCAAGCGGAGTCGCGATGCCGAATCTAAAGAAAGCGAAAAACGGCTACTTAGGAATTTCCAAGAGCTGAGGGAAGAATGCCAAAGGGAACACCAGCAGGTACTCTCGAGGGTCCAAGAGGCAGAAACGCATTGTCCCACGTCCGTTAGCAACACAATAGCGGACAACAGTTTAGCGATCCACGCGTTGGAACAGCAAGTAGAACAATTGAAGCAGACTGGGGCGGAGGACAAGAGACAAATAGATGATAAGATTGCGGCATTAGCGGACATTGTAGGCACGATGAAGCTGACGGAAAGCGAGAACAATACTGCACTGGTAGCGGCCGCAGAGACCGAAGAAGTGCGTTCGCTTCTGAGATTTCAGAAGGGACAGTTCGAAGTGAACAGGCAAAACAAAGCTGTAACAGGCGAATTACAAGAACGCGTGGCGCATCTGGAAAACCGCATGGCGTGTGATTCCGAACTCGCCAATAGCACTAAAAATAGCAGTACGAACAGTGCAGAGAGGGACTCCGGCCACGAGGGAGATTTTGACGACAGGGAAGAATGTAATTTAAGGGGCAGACATGAGAGACATAGAAACATTCAAGGGCCTCGCCAGGAGGAACTGCGGGGATTTGATTTCAAACATTTCCTTACAGTAAGAAAGTTTGAGATATTCCGAAATTCGCAAAAAGGAATACATCCACGTGCATGGCTCGAGCAATTTGAGTTTTGTCTTCCCCCCGACTGGTCAAGTTCACATAAGATAGAATATATGTGTGGCTATTTGGAAGGCGAACCGACGAGTCGCATGAGGTCGGCAGCGCGTCACTGCAACTCCACTCGGGAGTTTCGACAAGCCTTTCTCTCCGCCTATTGGTCGGAAGCGGCACAAGACAGGGTCAAACATGGCATAATTATGCTGCCAAATTTGAACCAGTCTGGTTTCGGCAGGCCTGCACGCCTATTCGACCACATGCTGCAGGCAAATCAATTTTTACACGACCCATACGGGCCTGCAGAACTAATTAGGATATGCATCACCAAATTGCCGATGCACTTGCGGCACGTCATTCTTGCGGGACGATGCAAAGAGGACGTGGAAACGTTTAAGACGCTTCTCCAAGAGTTGGAATACAATACAGCAGAATGCCCGACTAATCAGGCACAAAGTTATTACGGGGCACAGCAGCGCGACCGCAGTCGTGGCCGTATTACTAATCAACGGCGTGACTGGTCGTCGCGACGCGAACGGAACAATAATCGGGACCGGCCGTATAGAAACTGGGGTAACAGTCGCGAACACAGGTGGAACAACGGAAATGATCGAGGACGTGGACAAGATCGTGAACGCTACAGGTACGGCAACCAGAATCGATACTACGATGAATACGGTGGGAATAGGACTGTAGGGGGAGCACCTCATGATGTTGAAATTCGGCCGGCCAATCCTAGACATAATCCAGCAAATGGAAATGAACAAAACCGGCAATGACAAATGATCAGCGCAGAAGGCGCCCAATCAGAACAAATGAGCGAAATGGAAATAAGTAGAAAGGACAGTGAGGAGTAGAGAGGACGGTGAAGAGAATGAATTGATTAGTTTAAATTTGTGACATGCATTTTGAATAATATGTTGCTAAAAATTAATGATAAAGATGTTTTTATGTGATTGATTGAAGTGATGTTGTTAATTTGTTTTCTTTCCTTGTGCAATTAGGATTTAGTTTGATTCAAACGTAAAGATAAAAGGTTTCCTTGTGAACGAGTGAAATGCTGTTTTTTTTGTGTGTGTAAATTGAAAAGAGCCGCTCCTGAGAGAAGCAAGATCTGTGTTGAATTAATGCAAAACTCAGGGGAATATCCGATCTGTGGGTATTATGGGTCTGGCAAACCCAGGTCCCCAGCTGTTAGTAGCCTTGTTTCCGATTTTCTGCTTTCAGTGCTACTATCTATCTATTACTATTCTATATCTGTCAGTATATATGAGGATCTCTTACTATAGTATGCGTGCTGTATGAATATTTTAAGACAGGAGAACTCTGAGAAAGGAATGAGTAAATCTGGAATCTTGAAAACAGGACGCGATAATACGATTGTTTAACCATTGGCTTCCCAATATGCGATGATATGTTAATATTGATGATATATGTCTTTTTTGTTCTTTATAGCTGAGTACGGAAAGTGCTGTCTGTGGATTTCGTAAGTAGATTGATTCCCTTCAAGGTGAAAGAAGAATTGTGGTTTGTGTAATTTACGTCGCCCTGAAATATTATTGTGGCAGTCAAATACGAGCAGTTTTCCAGCAAATGGAGAATGGAACGGAAATGTGGATCCTTTTTGTAGTCTTCACTGATGTTGAGCCAGAGCCTAAAAAAAAAAAAAAAAAAAAAAAATATTCTGCGTTAATACTTGTCCTAGAAAAGCGACGTTTATGTGTTTTGCTGATGCTGTGAGCATTACAGCTTACTGTTTTCGCTGGTGCGGGATGCACTGCAGCCTATATGATTTGTAGTGAGGAAATTTCCCACTTGAATGTAGAGGAAGAGTAAATAATTTTGATTATGGGACCGAAGGAAATCTTGGTTTAAGGTAATAAGGATGAAGCAAAACATTTGTCATTTAAACTGCAGGAGGATTCGGATCTTTTGTGTCTGTTGTAAGTTCAATATGTTAAGATGATACTGTTTTACAGAATAGAGGTGACCACAATTTTGCCATTCATGAGAAATGAATCCAGAATAACCACCACAGGCGAAATGACTGATTTGGAAGAGAGAGGTAACTTAAAGAAGGAACGAAATCGCAGCAAAATGGGTAAGAAAATGTAGTATAACCTGTATAGTGCAGACATTTTTACCGTTCTCAGAGCCATCTGTGTGATTAATTCTTGTGATAACGTAATTTTAGATGAAATTTTCTTACTGTTTTATGTGTGAATATATGAGTATGATAAATGTATAATTGCGAGTCTCTTTTCAGGTGTGCGAACTGGTATAAATGTTTCGGTGTGTAAATAACCATTTTTCTTTTTACTGTGTATGTTTAAGGAAAGTTTCTCCATATTTATCATGTGACAAGACGTATTCCACGAGCGTCAAGAAGAGGACGAATTAGAACAATGTTATAGTGGTATATACACGGTGTTGAAATAGCATTGAAGTAGCTTATTGGCTTAACTAGTAGTGGATAGAAGTAGAATATTGAGTAATGCATGTTTATGGGTAGTTAGTTTGTAGAATAGACAACAGGTGTGCATGTATGTGTGTGTAAATAACATGTAAACCCTATGCTGTCCTGACCTATACTTGCACAAGGGATAATCCTATTCATTTTAGGGAATTAATAAGTAGCATTGGATTTATTTAAACGTAAGTGAACCAAATTAGTGATGTGGATTTAAATATTATATTGTCAGTTCATTTAATTCTTATTTTTTTTTACATTGTAAAGTCATTTCATTTTTATTCTTTTACATTGTCAAGTCATTTAAATTTTATTTTATATTGTCGATTCATCTAATTTAAAAAATAAATAAATAAATTAATTAATTAATTAAGTCTCACGTTTGTTCTTAAAAATTGTGAAAGACAATACTAAGTGGTATTATGTATGACATTGTGTAATCACATAACTACGATAAAAAAATGTTCTGTGAATGCAGTTGAGAACGTGAAAACGAACCGGCTAAACTCTTACGAGACAGCGGGAGCAGCCGGACTAGTTGTAAACTGGCGGGTTTCCCAGCGGGGGACGCTGTCAACCGGGCCACTTCGGGAGCGCGGTCGACAACAAAAGAAGGGCATGCGGCAAACACTTTCCCTTGTACCTGGAGCTAATGGGCGGCCGCCCCGGGCGACCCTTCCTCGAGGCGATGACCTGAGATGGGCGAGCGGTCCACCGCGCGGAAATCCATCTGCTGGCAACGCACGCACGCGACCGTGACGAGACGGCCGCGGAGAAACAACACAACGGGCGTGGAGCCTTTTGACAGGTACTGTCCAGAGAAACTGGCAGACTTCAACGACGCCTATCAACATTTCCTGATGGATGCCTACTGTCAAGCGACAGTAAATCATGGTTCGATGTTCTCTGGTCGCTAAGGGTGGCACAAAAGAAGAGCCACTAAGTGCCATCCTTGCCCAGGAATATCAACCTGGCGTGTCAATCGAGGATACCGCACGAATTTGACAACACAAACATGGAACCAAATCGAGATGTACGTGACACAGACCACCAAGAGAAACTTCATGAGAGGGCAGAGACGGCGGGATTGCACGCAACAGATGGACAAAAATCCCTACTGACAGCTGCGGCGACGCACCCCCTTCCCCTCCCCTTATATTGTGCCTCGGAACAGTGGAACTAGTGAGTGTATCAGTGAACAGTGATTATACGGTTCTTAGTTCAATGCATATACGTGTGTTTCTGTCACAGAAACTTTGACTCGTGTGTTTTGCAGGGATTCGATTTATTGGTGTTTACTAGACTGACTCTTGTATTTTGCAGGTGTTCTATTTATTAATTTTTTTTAGACTTTGACTCTCGTATTTTGCAGGTGTTCTATTTATTAATTTTTTTTTTAGACTTTGACTGTCGTATTTTGCAGGTGTTCTATTTATTGTTTATTTTAGACTTTGACTCTTGTATTTTGCAGATGTTTTATTTATTGGTGTTTTTTTATTAGATATTGACTATTGTACTGTTTTATTGATCAATGTTTGTTCATGTGTGATGTATTAGATTTGTGTTATTTTGTTTCGTAAATTCATTCATGTGGCATTGCTTCGTTTATCAGTCAGATTGCTATTCATTCTCATTGGACTGTGATCGATTAGCCTTTGCATGGGGCATATTTATAGTGAGGAACCCCTTAAGGGTAACAATCACATAATTAATTGTATTTTCAGTATAATGACACAGTGCTCATTGTTTGCTAACTAACTGAAATATAGTAGAGTGATTAAATTAATGCCACATAGTTATGTTAATTCTACAAATTATTAGTTTTATAAGATATAGAATTTTTTTTGTGATAACCACTTTGTAAAACATGTTTTTTTTTCTTATCAATTTTTTGCTTTTGCGGATTGTGCATTGTAATGTTCTGCTTTATAATACCGATGTTATTTGATGTTCTTTTTTTAATTGCTGTGGCATCTTCGCTATTTTTATAAATTTTACTTGTTAATAAACAGTCATAAATTTTCCTGTGATCAGTTGGCTCTTGCAATGAGCAAATACTGGTGAACTCCATAAGGGTGACAACCAGAAATTGTTTTCATATTAATGACACAGGAACCATTGTTTTTACTTGCTGACCGAATTAGGTCTACACTATCTTTTAAATAGGTGTCACAGATTGTGTTCTTTTTTTTCTGTTTGAAATTAGTAGATTTTAAAGATTTGTTGAAATTATTGTGTTTTAGCAAGTAGCTGGTGACCTTTTGCCTTTTCTTTACACTTTTGGTTTAAGTAGGGTGTGAGAAGCCTGCTTGGGAATGTCCTAGCATGGCCAGAAAATTCCCTGCACAGTCTTTTCCCGGAGCGTTGGGGTTATGAAAGGTCTCTGTTGGATTCCTTTCATGTTTGATTTCTTAAATCTGTTGTCATTTATGGAATAAATTCCTCTTCTAAATTTACTGTGGCGTTTCTGACTATCTGGGAGGAGACTGAGTAGTGGAACGTGTTACTTTTACACGTAAACAAGAACGATCTGTCACACTACTACACTTTAAAACACAGTTTATATGTAATTCATGTCACACAGTCTCATACGGAACCTACATCCGCTTTCTTTTATATACTGTATATGATAAGATACTGTCATCCCCCTTCCCTTCTGTGTGAGAGTATGAATGAGCAAATGTATTTGTAGTTGCATGCTTGAGGGTAGCAGACAAGCCTGTCTGCTAGAGAACAGCAGGACCAACGTCGGAACAGGTAGCTACGCTTCCTAAAAGCAAAGAGGTTTCTATCCTTAGTATGGTTCTGTCCGTCCGTTGTCATGTTGGTATAGGAAGCTGCCCCTCTGGCCACTTCCGTTTGTCTTTGTGAGCCACCCTCAGGAAGCACGCTCGGTAGTAGGCAGTTGCTGTGGGACCGTGGCGAGCGTCTGAAGTGGTAAGATCTCCGGCTAAGCGCGTGTCTGCTAAGTCCGTAGGACAATGGATTTCTTAAGTTCAGCCTAACTGAAAACTTAATACCTTGATTTCAGATTTAGCTCTAAAATACCTAATGCTATCTTAAATTGCAGCGGAGTGTAATTCTCGTGTGAAGTTCAGATTATTTTGCGGTAGTTGCTTTGTCATTACTTTGTGAGTAAAGTGGAACCACGTGTTGATCAGTAACTCTAACTAAGTTCATCAATCTTAAATGTGAATGCTTGTGTGATTATAACGTCTCGTCTTGACAATATTTTACAATATAGCAACTTTTCTTTATGCTTTTCTTTATGTTCAACCCACATGGAGTGTACTTTGCGAGACCAGTACCACGTGCTTATATAACTGTTTGACCCATCAGGTTAATAGTAAGACGTTAGTAACCAGTTCAAGGTTTTTCTTTTGTCAATTGCTTTTCGATCGAATTTATTTTAATTATCAAAATTACTGTGGAGTTATACGCTTTCTGTAAACCAAGTTGACCACGTGGAGCATGTGGTGTAATCATCAAAGTAGCCTTCAGCTATTCTTTTTGGGAAGATTTCACAAAGAGTTAATATGAATTTAGTATACCAGTGTGTGGTAATTACATGACGGACAGGATTGTGTTACGAACGTAATTTCTTTGGGTGAAAACTGAATCTGTTGGTTGTGGTTAATTTCTTCTTGCTTATGTTTCAACGTTCTTTGGGTGTTGTTTTGTGAATGCAGTGTTGTACGCAGTCTCCCAATCTTGGCTCCATATTTGATGTGTTCCGTAAGATTAAAATCTCACATTCTTACAATCCTTAAACAAGGCACCAGCTCAGTTATAACTCACGTATAATATGCTGAAATTTCAATGAACAATCTTAAAATAAATTTCCAAATATAAACTGATTTCTTTCTTTTTATTTAAATTCTCCTTTTTATATATAGATATATTACCGGTTGTTGTATGACTGTAAAAGATTATAATCAATGTTAGTCTGATTGGTAATGTGGTAAACCTAGACTAGTTACCTGGTGAAACAGTTGCGCAGTAATGCACGGTTAACTTCTCCCCAGACAGCTCACAGCTTTTAACCCGCTTTTATTCTACTATTAGCACCCGATTTCAGCATAGCAAATTACTGTAGCAATATTACAACCTGAGTCGCAGTATCTTGGTCATGTCACAAACAGTCAATATGTACATCCTTTTCACTCGCATTTGTTAGCCATACGTGACCTGCCAGTTCCTCACAATGTCACAGAATTGCAGTCAGTATTAGGGAAAATGAACCATTATTTTCGATTCATATAGAGTGCTGCACAAATTGCAGCTCCATTGCATCGCCTGCATCGCAAGAACGTCCCCTTTGTTTGGACAGATTAGGGGCAAGTAGTTTTAAAAAACTTAAAGATGCATTGCTCAGTGATCTATGCTTGGTTCACTCTGATCCCGACAAACCGGTTATGTTGCAAGTTGGCGCTTCTTCTTACGGAATTGGTGCAATGCTTTCACACAGAATTGGTGATAAAGACAGGCGTACTGCTTTCTCATCGAAAGTGTTGTCCAAAGCTCAGTGTAACCACTCACAAATAGAGAAAGAGGCTCTGGCTATTGTGTATGGTGTCTCCAAATTCCACCTATATTTGTATGACAGAAAATTCTACTTAGTAACGGATCACAAGCCATTGCAGTCCTTGTTTCATCCGATGAAGCTGGTTCCTGTATGAACCACCCAAAAAATTGCAAAGATGGGCTTTGTTGCTGTCTCAATACCAGTACGAGATTGTGTATCATCCGATAGCTCAACATGTTAATGTGGACGCACTTTCACGTCTTCCGATTGGCCCTGATACACACTTCTGCTCCATCTTGTTGTGACATCGATACTCACGATTCTGAATTGCTTCAAACCTTTCCTGTAAACTATAGGAATATTGCACAGGCCACGGAAGCTGATTCAAGTTTGAACATTTTGTTAAAATGCATTCGCACTTCTTGGTCTCGCTCATTGTATGGTATAAATAACTGTGTAGTACGCTGATATTTTGCACGTTGGCATAGCCTCGCTTTACAGCAAGATGTGGTTCTTTGTTGAAATGATAGTGGACAGTCACGTGTGTTGATCCCAAAAGCTTTGCAAAAAGAAGTGTTGCAGTTACTTCACCAAGGACACTGGGGAATTGTTCGTAGTAAACAGTTAGCTCATTGACACTGTACTTGGCAGGGTATGGACACCCCAATAGAACAGATGACTTCACAGTGTCACGCATGTGCGGAGAATCAGTCCGCTCCGCCGCAAAAATTCTCTGCTTGGCCTAAGTCACAATCACCATGGCAACGTTTGTACATAGACTTTGCGGATCCTTTTTGGGACATTCATTGGTTGATCGTGGTAGACTCTCACAGAAAGTTCCCTTTTGATGTGCCAAAGAACTGAACAATGTCACGTGGATCAATTCAGGCGTTGCCCTCTATTTTTTGCCTCGAAGGTTTGCCTGAAGTCATAGTGTTGGACAGCAGCTCTCAGTTCGCAACAAATGAATTTGAAACATTCCGTAAACGCAATGGAATGCAACATCTAACTAGTGCACCATTCCATCCACAGTCCAACGGCGAAGCGGGACGTTTTGTCAGAACCTTCAAGCAGCAAATGGAAAACTTCACACCGCACACACCAGGCTTCAAGCATTGCAACTGTTTCTCGCCTCCTATCGTTCGCAACCATGAGATGGACCATCGGCGGTGGAATTGCTTCCCGGCCGCCGCCATCGAACGCTGCTACACCTGCTCCACCCTCCTCTGCATCCGGCGCCGAAGGAAGGCCGCAAGTATCGCTTCTCGCCACATGATATCGTGTTTTTCAGTGTTTAAGCGTCAGCAGACGGTGGTGGCGAGGCGAGATCCTTCATCGACTTGGCGCATGCATGTATCTCATTTCAGACACAGACAGACTGCAGCGCCGACATCACAATCAAATTCGCCACTGTCATGTGTGCGGTGATCCTTCTGTATCTCTTCCCCCAGATTCACGGATTCCAAGGACAGTGCAGCCACAGCAGCAGCCAGAGGGTGTCATCACGACACCGCGGGACGACCCTATGGAGATGGAGCCTTCGCCTACTCCGTCTCCTCTCGTCCTAGCGATGGAGCTGGACCCACCCACGCCATAGCAGCAGACACCTTCTACATCTTCGTATGGGCCTCAGGAGGTGGACACGTACCCTTGTGGGCATTTTCTGGGGGATGTTCCCACCAGAGAGAAGGCCGGATGGTAAGGTACGATCGGAAGTCTGATGTCCCCTGCAGCCACAGCTTCCGATCCATCAGAGTGGCCACACTCTTGCCTATCCCCCACTCCCTCACCCCCCATTGTCGTGCTCCATATATGATGACGGTCCGTCGCTTTGGGTGGGAGGAATGTTACGGTGTAAAATAAGCTCCAACACGCCAATCGGGAACGACAAAGAGGCTGTGAAAAGAGGTCAGCCAATCGCATGTTGACCGACCTCCCTAGGACGACAACACGACAGCAGTGGCCCCTAGGTGAAGAGGACAAAAGCACCGAATCCGACTGGTGGCATCCACTTTGATAGCAGCTTCAACTTTAGCCACTTCGTTAGCCAACACATCATAGCCTCTGTCACTAGCATTCTCTACTTAGCACTGTTAGAGATCGGCGGCAAAGCATTTTAGTTGATTTTGTATGTCGCCCTTTGCTTACAACACATCTGTGTCACGCAAGTTAAATATTTGTGTCTGTCTTGATATAATGAAACTCGTTAATACGAGTTGTTTCATTGTTTGTCTAGTGATCCGGGTATGCAGGATTCCTAGACACAATAGGAAACATGTTACCTCGTCGGATGGGTCTCGTTTCGAATTGTATCTAGCGGATGGAGTGGATCTAGTGGTTATGGAGACAACCTCACGGAACCAGGAGCCCTGCATGTCGGCAGGGACTGTCCAAGCTCATGGAGGCTCTGTAATGGTGTGGGGTGTGTGCAGTTGGACTGATATGGAACCTCTGATAGGTATAGACACGACTCTGACAGGTGACACGTACGTAAGCATCCCGTCTAATCACCTGCATCCATTCATGTCCATAGTGCATTCCGACGGACTTGGCCAATTCCAGCAGGACAATCGACACCTCATACGTCCAGAATTTCTACAGAGTGGCTGCAGGAACACTCCTCTAAGTTTAAACACTTCCACTGGCCACCAAACTGCCCTGACATGAACATTTTGAGCATATCTGGGATGCCATGCAACGTGCTATTCAAAAGAGATCTCAACCCCCTCATACTCTTACGGATTTATGGCCAGCCCTTATATGCATAGGTACAACTCTGGCAGCTGACACATACATAAGCATCCTGTATCATCACCTGCATCCGTTCACGTCCATTGTGCATTCCGATGGTCCTCGGCAATTCCAGGAGGACAATGCGACACCCTACACGTCGAGAATTGCTACACCGTGGCTGCAGGAACACTCTTTTGAGTTTAAAGACTTCCGCTGGCTACCAAACTGTCCAGACATAAACATAATTGAGCAAATCTGGAATGCTTTGCAATGTGCAGTAGAGAAGAGATCTCCACCACCAAGTATTCTTACGGATTTATGGACAGTGCTGCAAGATTCATGATGTCAGTTCCCTCCAGCACTATTTCTGACATTAGTCAAGTCCATGCCACATCGTGTTGCTGCACTTCTGCATGCTCACGGGGGATCCACACTATATTAGGCAGGTGTACCTGCTTCTGTGACTCTTCAGTGTAGTTGCCAATATTAATGTGCCACTTGGGAGGCCTGAGTGAGGCATGTCATCGACATTTCCTGTCCCTCTGTATCTCCTCCATCTCCGAACAACATCGCTTTGGTTCACTCTGAGACGCCTGGACACTTCCCTTTTTGAGAGCCCTTCCTGGCACAAAGTAACAATGCAGACGCGATCGAACCACAGTATTGACCATATAGGCACGGCTGAGCTACAGACAACACCAGCCGTGAACCTCCCTCCTGGTGGAATGACTGGAACTTATCGGCTGTCGTACCCCCTCCGTCTAATAGGTGCTGCTCATCCATGGTTGTTTAGATTTTTGG
This sequence comes from Schistocerca serialis cubense, assembly GCF_023864345.2. Lineage (NCBI taxonomy): Eukaryota > Metazoa > Arthropoda > Insecta > Orthoptera > Acrididae > Schistocerca > Schistocerca serialis. The sequence goes on from NC_064638.1 coordinate 202,709,782, forward strand.
ACGAGTTTAGTGACATCTCTGAACAGCCAGAGGGACTGTGTCTGTGATACAATATTCACAGTCAACGTCTATCTTCAGGAGTTCTGGGAACCGGGGTGATGCAAAACTATTTTTGATGTGTGTACATACCATACTGATTTTGAAATTATTTAAAATAATAATAATTCACGATGGTAAATGTTAAACAATTAATTCTGGGACACCAACGGTCCTAGCTGACTATTACTGATAGCATTACTGCCTCAGATAGGAATGGTTCTGCCGAGACAGTGCCAGCACCTCAACCTACCACACAACACTATGACCAAGCAGGAGCAGTTACTGATGACATGATGTGGCTACCCCCAAGGAACTGTGAATGATATGTATATCTCCAATGCAATGTAAACCACAAAAAAGGACTTATTTTCTATATCCCCCATATCTGAAGTACCTTGTAAAATAATATACACATAGTATACAGAACCAAATCCATCTTTTGGGTGCTGTAGAGGACAAGGGGTTATTTTTAGGAAATACGGTGCGAAATTGTGATTTAGTGTGTTTCAATGCGCGATGCGCCAGCCTCACGGCAAACGGCGGATGAAGGCTGGCTGGCGCGTTATGCGGGTGACACAGTTTTGCAAAGAGCGTCGGTATGTGTGTACATGTGCGACAGCCATCAGAACGCAGCATTAGCAGAATTACGCAGGCACGGGCCACGTGTGGCGCGGTTGCGTTAGCCAACTCATCGAGAACCTTCCAATAAACACGCCGACACATAACCGGCGGATTCAGTGGCGGTCTGCACTTTTTAATGGCTTCAGAGGTGGGTGTCGGTATTTGGTTTGACCGACTGGGCGTTCGGTCGCTGTCACGTCGTCGTCATCAGTGACGCTGTCTCCGAGGACCGATTGGCAGGGGGTGCTGCCCGCTGCTGCAACTGCGACTCTCGGCGTCATCACGAACCACCGTGTCTGCGAGCTGGGCCGGGCCTCGTGCTGCTAACCTCCTACCGCCTGCGCAGCCGCTAACCGAGCGCGGCGTTGCGTTCCCCGGACTGTGTGCATCAGCTCGTCACCACCACGACACGAGCGGTGGGGCTGAGCTACCGGAAAATGTATTGCTAAAAATAGCCACCTTCTTCTATCCAGCCACGCCTTACAACACCGACTACGTCACCCGCTCCGGTCATCCCATTACAAGTGGTGTCAGTCAGGCAACCTGCGCATCACACACTCCTGTTACAATTGGTGACAGTAGTGGTATTCTCCCTAGATATGGAGGAAAATGTGGCTGGTAATCGACGAGGATACGTGGCACCTGAGAAGGGCAACAATGGATCAGCAACTCCTGCAACATGACAAGTAAGTGCCAATTTTTCGTTTGGTGGTTTATCCGAACCTGTAGCATAGTCCGTCTTCCCTTCCTGTTCTTCTTTCTGGGCTTACTGTAGTCTTGATTCGATAGCTGGTAGTGATGGAGCAGTCTGTGCCAGCCGATGTGGCTATTCAGCAGCTACTTGAGCGAGTGTCGGAATTAGAGATGGAGCTTGCTCAGTCTGAAGAAGTGAGCAAGGAACGGTTTCCTGTTAATGCAGTTATTCTTGACACTACCGCTGCGTCTTTGGTCACCCCTTTCTCGGGAAAATCTGGGGAGGGTGTTATGATTTTTTTTGAGAACCTTAGCACGGCCGCTAAATTGGGAGATTGTGGTGCAGAAACACTTTTGCATGTGGCTAAGTTGAAAGTATCTGGGGATGCCAGAGCGTACGTTACATGCCATGAAGAATTAAGGGATGCTCGGACATTTGAAGTATTCAAAAAAGGGTTGCTGGAAAGATATCGGAGGAAAAATACGTCTAGATATTATCGGGAGCTAACGGATTCCGATAGTGTTAATGAAGCCATTCTGCAGGAAGCTGAGCAGAGGGCACTAGACGCATTTTTGCGGGGAATACAACCCGAAACCTCCCGCAAGATTAGGATGGAATTCCCTAAGACTCTCAATGAGGCAGTCGGAATCGCTGTGGCGTTAGAGGAAGTTGAAGCAGTAACAAAGACGCGGGACAGGCAAGCAGTGTTTAATGTAGAAATAAGATGTTTCAGATGTGGTCGGATGGGACACATTAGACGCGATTGCAAGGAAGTGCAGTGCAGGAAATGCAGACGTTGGGGTCATGGGGAGCGAAATTGCAATGGGTCCTGGCAGAAACATGATAGGAAACCGCAAGGTGGGCCTCCCCCTCCTCAGTTAAACGGGGCAGGGTGTGGTGTGTCCACTGAGCAAGACCCCCGGTAAGGATTAATGCTAATGCAGAATCTGTGGCAGACTTTTTTCTGACCGGCTTGGTGAGGGGCAGACCGTGCAAATTTTTATTGGATACCGGGTCTCAGGTATCCGTGGCGAGTAGAAGTGTACTCGGTAAAGTAGAATTAAAACCACTATGCTGGGCATTAAGTGGCGTGGTTGGGGGACAGGTGAAGTCATTCGGATCAGCGGTGTTAAACTTCCGAGTGGAAATGAGGAACTTCCAGGTGAAGGTAGAAGTTCTTCCAGTTGTTGGCAGCAGCTATGATGTCATATTCGAATTGGATTTCCTGGTTGCGCATCACGCAAAAGTTAACCTGGAACGGCGTACAGTAGAACTGGACGGAATACAATTTCGCCTAGGCTCTGCGGCCGAGAAACCATTACTGCCGCAAGGAACCGCCCAGACGTCGGGTGGGCCACCTAAACTGCGTACAAGGTCCCTAAGGCTGCGTTCACACTGCCGGCCGTGCCGAGCCGAGCCTGGCAGGGCCGCCGCCCGCTTCGATATCAAACACATGGTTTTGAATTGCGGTGTTCACACTGGCGGCCGGGACGCGCCGACACGGCGTGAGCCTCCCGGAGCCGAGCCGGCGACATCCCGAGTGTTTAATATTGCCGGCGCGAGCCAGCCTGTGAAGCAGCACTACAGCTTCTGCAGTACACGCCTCACACGTCTCCCTTCTGCTTTCATCACAAGTGTGACTGCACACGTCTTTTATTTTAAGATGTTACCTCACATTGCACAATCAGTGAGAAAAAATTACGTTTATTATAATGATACATGCGAAATTACTTTTAATTCATTTATTTAATCTACCGTATTTACATGCATTTACAACAATAGCTTGCAAGCGATCGCGGCATTGCCGCCACTGAATAGTTCACATTTACTTGTAAACGGAGACAGATATGAGTGTCACTGAGGGACGGAAATGTGTCCCTACCAGATGATAATGCATTGTAAAGTCATGCTGTGGCAGTTCCTTATCAGTGGAAATAGAACCACTGAGTCAAAGGGCATTATCTCAAAACTCTTCGCCTATCAATCTGTCTATCTTAGAAGGTAATGAAAAGAATTCTGTGAGATCATCAGTGGCTCTACATGATGAACCATCACCACTGCCAAGCGCTGCATCATGAAGAAAAAAGAAGAAAAAAGTTGGAAAATTCTGAAGGAGTATTTCTGCAATTCTTCGTTGAAGGCACAGCAAGACATTACCCAAAATGACGAAGCTAATTACTTCCTAATGATTCTCAGGAGTCCCATAAACTAGAGAGATGGAGCTTGATCAGTCTGAAGAGGTAAGCGTTTGTGAAATTTAAAATACAAAAGCATGACTACAATTAATTGGAGGTAGTGAATGCTGTACAAAGTTCTACTGCAAAGCAAAAAGTGTGTACTAACGAGTCTTACCTTACCGTTATACACAATTTTTCTTCTGCTGTTATACTTCTGCGAAAATTTGTGTTCTGTTTAGAAATTTTGTCTTCAATGTTCTGCAGCACATACTGAAATGTATTATGATTCATTCTGTAAGTTGAATAAAATTTTTCAGGATAGTTTTTAAGTTCATCATATAAAGAAAAAAACTCTCCTAAATGTCTGTCGCTATTTATGGGATGAATCCATAACCTCCTAGTTCTTCTGTACTTCAAAACTCGACGAGTTACTGCAGAGTCAAAACAATACCAATAAAAGAGTGAAGACATTGTTCTACACGACAGCACAGACTAACTAAAGGCGAGCAACTGTTGACTGCAGCTGCGTTTTCTACTGACTTGCTTGTCAGCTGTCGAAGGGTGGGGATCTTTTTAAATTTATTTATTTGGCCTCCCGCCAGCCATTTAGCCAAAGAGTGGGGATTACATTGACAGTGCAGCGCAGCCCGCCAAGGAAGAAAAAAAACAATGAAGAACAATGAAACGCACATCTGTGCCGATCTACAGTAGTTTCATTAACTCTCCATTATTTTTTCTATCAAAGTAGACAACGAGACCACAGAATTGCGCTTCAGTTATCTTTTAGTTCAAAATACGAAATGTACATCATACTAATTGTATGATGTTGATGACAAATAATTGTTTGTCTTTTGTGATGCAACGTGTGGCCAATTATAAAAGCATAGCAGATGATTGTCCAGTAGCCGAGGGAAAAATTATTATACATTTGGATTTATCTTGAGAATGAGACCATTAAAATAATAAGAGGGACCGACACTAGGTCTGCGCTGATCACTAGTAATTAGTTTTTTTCTGTCCTGCATTATATGACTACACTAAACCAAGCTGTAACCGCGCTAACTCCGTGGCTTGCGGACGCGGCACTGACGCCACTGAATAGCTCGCATTACTTGAGACCAGAGACAGATATCAGTATCATTATCATTTCAAAAACTTTTTGATACTTCTAGCTACATTTCATTCCCAACAATGTATGGTCTAAAACGGATCTAACAGTAAGCTACCCGCTACATAACTTTTTCACTACAAGATTTGTAAATCAAGTGCACAACGTTGACAAATAGCATCATTTCACTATGACTGTTAAGAAATATGGAGAGATAAATGATTCAATACGAAGCTAAGATGTTGCACTACCACGTGTACAAAAATCAGATTCTTTAGCCGCATACTTTCTTCAAAATCGGTTGGGAAGCGTTACAAAACTAAGAAATCACGCGAAACGAAAAGTAGACTTTTTCTTTTTTCACGACGTAAGTAACGCTTTTAAGGAAAAAATAAGTTCATAAAACGATATGGCGAAGTCTTATATACCGCTAAGAATTTTTAAAACATGAAAATCGGAGAAGAATGAGCCGCTGGATAAAATGAAGTGTTTTACGCGCCGTAGCGTGTCCTACGTGTGGGAGATAGAAGGAAAAAAGGTTGTGCCTGTCAGTATTGATAATTTTTGCCTTGAAGAGGTGCAGTTAGCACGGTGTACCGTAATAGCGAATCTGGAGATAATAGGGGAAGATGAACTGGATAAGGATTTCGCAGCAGATTACACAATACCGGGAGAGTCTGTCAGCAGGTCCGCACTGAAGGGTAAAGTAGCACCTTTAGATGGGCAAGACAGAGAAGTCATGAAGAACCTTTTGACGGAATATAAAGAGTTATTTAATTCTCATGGTCCACTGCCCGCCACACCGTTAGTTCAGAATTACATCCCCACTGGGAATGAAGCACCGGTATATAAACGTTCATATCGTGTTCCAAAAAGCAAAAAGTTCACAGCCTTTCATGGAAGAAATTATTAATCAACAGCTTAGGGATGGGATAATAGCAACCAGTACTAGTCCCTGGTCCGCTCCTGTCGTAATAGTGGGTAAAAAAATCACCTGATTGGGGCAAGGCATATCGTTTTTGTTGTGATTATCGTTTCCTGAATCAAAAACCTGTATCGGATGCCTAATATCACTGAAACTCTGGATAATTTGGGTCAGTATCGGTACTTCACGACCTTGGATCTTCGAAGCGGGTACCACCAGTTGGAGGTCGCCCCAGAAGACCGACCGAAGACAGCTTTTTCAACACCTACAGGTCATTTTCAGTATCGGCGAATGCCTTTCAGACTCAAAAATGCTTCGGCAACCTTCCAACGGTTACTAGATAGCGTGTTACGAGGGCTGAAACCTAATCAGTGTATGGTATATTTGGACGACGTAATTGTTTTCTCAAAGGACGTGCAAGAACATGTGCGCCGTTTGCGCGAAGTTTTCGATCGTCTGAAAGCAGCGCGGTTAACTCTTCATATGGAAAAATTTAATTTTTTGTTGTCAGAAGTCCGTTATTTAGGTCATATTATAGGACAGGAGGATGTCCACACGGATCCAAAACTTGTAGAGGCGGTAATGAATTTTCTGACACCTACAAAAGTAAAAGATTTGCAGTCTTATTTAGGTCTCGCCAATTTTTACAGGAGGTATATTCCAAAATTTGCGGAAATTGCAAGGCCCCTCACGCAGTTGTTGAAGAAGGGAGCAAAACTTCACTATTCAGCAGAATGCGATGAGGCTTTTCAAAAGTGAAAATATTTGTTAACATCTAGTCCGGTTTTGGCTTTTCCAGATTTTAGTAAACAGTTTATATTATCTTGTGACTCTAGCAATTTTGCTTTGGGTATTGTATTATCCCAGGAAATAGATGGACAGGAACACCCGATAGCATATGCTTCCAGACAGCTAAGCAATGCAGAAAAAAATTACTCAACAACCGAGAAGGAGTTATTGGCATTAATTTTCGGAACAACCTATTTCCGGTGTTATTTGTATGGACGACGTTTCAGGATGATTACTGACCATGCAGCACTTAAGTGATTGTTAGGGTTTAAAGACCCAACGAGTAGATTAACTAAGTGGGCTTTGCATCTTAGTGAGTACGATTTTGAAGTGATTCATCGACCGGGCATATTGCACAGAAACGCGGATGGTCTGAGTCGTAAAGTGTGCACCATGGAATGCACAGGAATAAATGAGAATGAATGGGTGGAGGCACAAACCGCCGACACAGATTGTCAACGATATACCTCGCAGTGACAGTTCGTCGTGGAAGACAGGATATTGTACCGTTAAACTAGGACCGGTTCACGCATAGTCGTACCAGAAAAATTGCGAAGCGAAATTTTAAGGCAAGCACATGATTCAATGTTTCCTGGTCATTCGGGTCGAAGAGCAACGGAAAGGAGGGTAGCACAGAGTTATTGGTGGTCAACGCGTAGGCAAGGTGTCGATCAGTACGTAAAGAATAGCATGCCGTGTGCTCAACGGGCGGAATTGAGTCATCAGAAAATTGTGTTGCAACGACTACCAGAAGTGGATAGACCTCGCCAATTACATGGCGTAGACGTCTTAGGACCGTTTGTGCAAACACCAGTGGGTAATCGCTATGTTTTAACAATAATAGATCATTTTTCACACTATGTGTCTAGAACAGCTATTTCGGACCAGCGAGCCGAAACAGTGGCTCACGCCATGGTACGTCAATGGATATTGAAATTTGGAACACCTGAAACTATAATTACAGATCAAGGGTCAAACTTTATTTCCGATTTGATGAAACAGTTATGCAAGTTGTTGCATGTAAAGAAATTGAGAAAGAGCACGTTACACCCGTAGGCTAATGGTCAGACTGAGAGAGTTCAGCGTACAATAGCTAAGATGTTAAGTTATTATGTAAATTCTCAACACAACAATTGGGATACCCTATTGGCGTTTGCAACTGCGGCGTATAACTCCAAAGTGCATGAAAGTACAGGATTGTCTCCGTATGAAGTACTGTTAGGTCGAAAGATACCATCTCCGTTTGAATTGCTCAAGACCCCACCAGGAATCGATATTTCGGCTGTTAAGGATTTATCTACAAAGTTCAAAACAATCTGGCTGCAGGTGAAAAAAAAAAGAACATTAAAGCGTTAGAGAGACAGGACAAAGTTCACAATAGAAAGGCGGCTTTACCCAAATATCATGTAGGACAATGGGTGATGATGACTAATCCGTATGTGCCAAAAGGAAAAACAAAAAATTTGTATCCTGTTATCAAGGTTCTTTCCAGGTGATCGAGATGACATCGCCAGCAAATGTAAAATTACAGCTTCCAACTCGCCCTACTATTGTGCATGTGAGCCGAATTAGGCCTTTCAAGGGGAATTTTGAGGAACTTCCTTCATTGTCTGCAGTAACTTCTAGTGGGGAGAAAGATGAATTTACGAAAAAGAATAAGAAAGGAGTAGATATACAAGAGAACCAAGTTATTTGTGGAAGCGATGAGACATGCTGTATGAATGCCGAGTCTCGCGGCGATAACATTGAATAAAATGTTCTCGGGTTTCCAACCGCGTCAATTGCTTAAAACTACACGAGCTTTCGGCCAAGCACTCCTTGGCCGTTGTCAAGTGTTATGACTGCCAGTGGGCTGTTGGTGCGCCCTTATATACGCTAGCTGCCGGCTGTGAAGCCACTGGTGCCCATGACATTGCCATATATGGGCATGTTTTGAGTCGGCGTTCGATGTGCCCTCTTCAACCGCGCGATCGCTGGATCCCACGCAGCACTGAGCTGTAAGCCACCGTCTCTATTCGGGGTGTTTGTGGTAATTTTTATTTTAATAGCTTCAAATGGCTCTGAGCACTATGGGACTTAACTGCCGAGGTTATCAGTCCCCTAGAACTTAGCACTACTTAAACCTAACTAACCTAAGGACATCACACACATCCATACCCGAGGCAGGATTCGAACCTGCGTCCGGGGTGGTCGCGTGGTTCCAGACTGGAGCGCCTAGGTCCACTCGGCCACTCCGGCCGGCTTTAATAGCTTCCTGTATTAAACTGCCCCAGAAGCCGTTAGTGTGAGCCACGACAGAGGTATCGTTAAATTTTATGTGGTGACCGTTTTCTAACGCATGCTCAGCTAACGCAACATGGTGCCGACCACAGATCTTCAGAACGCACCGTCATCAACTTGACGGCGAGACATATAGACGTGGGTGCAATTTCAGCACTTAAGAAAGGACTTAATTTCGCACCTTCACTGAGGGACATTCCTGTCTGTGAAATAATAAGCAGTGTTGAACAGGCAGTCCACAAGCTCCCACATGAAACAGCGGACGAAATACGGCGAGAAACCAGCCATATACTGACAAAGGCGAAGAGTTACCAGCATCCAACATGACCAGGGCTGAGCGCAACGGCCTTCGAACACTACGCAATGATGAAAGCATTGTGGTACTTCCAGCTGACAAGGGCAATGCTGCCGTAATTATGAAGTTCGAGGACTATGATACGAAGATCGGTGCGCTACTGAACGAAGATACTTATCGGAAGCTCCCACGCGACGCGACATCAAGAATAGTAAGAAAAACATCAGAACTTCTTAAGCGATCTTCAGTGGAAGACAGTGTGGTTAAGAATCTTCTCCCACAGGCGCCTAGACCACCTACTGCTTATGGTTTACCGAAGATACACAAGGACAGGACGCCATTTCGCCTTATCGTGTCCACAATAGGGTCTCCAACATATAAGCTGGCGAAGTACTTGGCCAAGCTCCTCGCTCCACATGTGGGACACTGTGAACGACATATAAAAAACTCAGCAGAATTTATCAGCAGAATCAACCGTCTACGCCTTAGTGAGGAAGATATTATGGTCAGCTTTGATGTAGTGGCGCTGTTTTCGAATGTGCCTGTCAAAGATTCTCTGGATCTAATTTTCCAGTACTTTGTAAGTGACGTGGTCGAGGTATTTAGGCACACTCTTACGTCATCCTACTTCGTGTACAACGGCCAGTATTACGATCAGACAGACGGCGTAGCAATGGGTAGCCCGTTGGCTCCAGCTGTTACAAACCTCTTCATGGAGAATTTTGAGGATATTGCCATAGATACTGCGCCACTGAAGTCTAAGTGTTTCTTTCGATACGTTGATGACACGTTCGTCATTTGGCCACACGGACGAGAGAATTAGACGAGTTTTTGGAACACCTCAATGGCATCAACAGTAATATCCAGTTCACCATGGAGGTGGAAAAAGATAATGCATTGAACTTCCTCGACGTCCTTGTCCACCGTAAACGAAATGGGTGCCTTGGCCACAGTGTCTACAGAAAACCCACCCACACAGACCTGTACCTGCACGCTACCAGCCATTATCATCCAGCACTGAAGCGCACAGTATTGCAAACATTGGTGCATCGAGCAAGAGTAATATCAGATGACGACAACCTGCCCCACGAATTGAGCCACCTACGCAAGGTTTTCAGGAATAACGGCTACAGCACCCATCAAGTGAAAGAAGTGATTTCGAGCAAATATCAGATAAGACCAGCGACGAAGAGCAGGAAAAGAAACTTGCTTTGCTGCCATTCTGTGGCTCTGTGTCGGGCAAGATAAGCCGCCTGTTGAAAAGACACAAGATCAAATCGATCTTCAGGCCTCCAACGAAAATCTGTCAATTACTGAGACCAGTTAAAGACATTGTAGGTCTCAGAACACCTGGAGTTTACTAAATACCTTATGAGTGTGGCCAGAGGTACATCGGACAAACAGTGCGCACTGTGGAACAACGTAGGAAAGAACATGAGAGGTATTATCGCCTATGCTATCCAGAGAAATCTGAGTTAGCTGAGCATGCGTTAGAAAACGGTCACCACATAAAATTTAACGATACCTTTGTCGTGGCTCCCACTAACGGCTTCTGGGGCAGTTTAATACAGGAAGCTATTAAAGCCGGCCAGAGTGGCCGAGTGGTTCTAGGCGCTCCAGTCTGGAACCGCGCGACCACCCCGGTCGCAGGTTCAAATCCTGCCTCGGGCATGGATGTGTGTGATGTCCTTAGGTTAGTTAGGTTTAAGTAGTGCTAAGTTCTAGGGGACTGATAACCTCAGAAGTTAAGTCCCATAGTGCTCAGAGCCATTTGAAAATATTAAAATAAAAATTACCACAAACACCCCGAATAGAGACGGTGGCTTACAGCTCAGCACTGCGTGGGATCCAGCGATCGCGCGGTTGAAGAGGGCACATCGAACGCCGACTCAAAACATGCCCATATATGGCAAAGTCATGGGCACCAGTGACGTCACAGCCGGCAGCTAGCGTATATAAGGTCACATCAACAGTCCACTGGCAGTCATAATGCTTGACAATGGCCAAAGATTGCTTGGCCGAAAGCTTGTGTAGTTTTAACCAATTGACGCGGTTGGAAACCCGATAACATTTTATTCGATCAGGCATGCTATTATGCTCTTAGGCCACGCGTAAAAAGGAAGAGCTAATGTGAGTTGTTTTTCTTTTGTTTCTGAGAAGGTGTGATGTTGTGGTAAGACTAGCAGTTCCAGCGTCTTGGGTTGTGCTGAAGAGGGAAGAGGGAAGGTGTGCACTATCTCTCAGCATAGTTATTCTGTTTTGCTGTTGCAACTTAGTTGAAGCCTTGAAGGTACATCCTATGTCAAGTGGTGTGTTGTTCTCGCGACAAGCGGACATAATTATGTCTGGACATCAATGGACCTTAATGGTGGACTGTAATATTTGGGCAGTTGAAGACGAAATCTGTAAATTAGAGGATACATTTAATAAACTTCATTCCATGGTGGCTAATCAGTCAAGGTTTAATGACACAGAGGGGGAATATCAGCTACTACGATCAGATTTTGCACGCAATGCGCGGGCACCTAACCCCAGTACTCTTACCTTCGGAACGACTTTGGGAAGGATTACGAAAAGTTCAATCGGAACTGCCAGCATCCCTGGAGCTACTGACGACATTAACAGACGAACACTTATTCTGTACTACTAAATGGCCAATGTTACCAGTACGCGGACGGGTACCCTGCTGAGAATTCATACCACAATACCATTAACATGTAAGGATTGTAAATCTGAATGTTATGCCTTGCATACGTATCCAGTGAAGTGGGAAATTTTGCAGAAATTCGTACAATTAACCGTATGGGAAATACTGTTAGTGGCACATAACAGACAAGCTCATGCGTTCCTCACTACACAAGACTTGCTGCGTTGTCGAACAGGTCCAGTTACCATCTGCCCCGTGAAATTGTTACACACTGTTCCCAAATTTTGTGAGTATTCTCTATTCCACTCTCAAGAACCAGTCGCAGTGTGCCCTAAGGAAATGATAGCAGGCATGGTGCAGTTTTTTCAGCAAGTGGGTCCACATTGGGTATTTTCAGTAAAGGAAAACACAGTCGTTATTTGCGTTTGTTACGAGCAGGTTACGCAAGGGAGTACGCAAAGAATAGAATTGCAGGGGCAGGGACTGTTAATTAACCGCACACAGTGTGACATATGAGGGCCAACGTTCCATTTACGAGCCGTGATTACTGGAGCTACAATCATGAACATAACACGCACATTGATCTATGTACCCGACCAACAGGTGCAATTCGTCATGAAAGAAAATCTCACTCTTTTGAATAGCACATTAGACCCAACTTTGCTCGCCTCTTTGGACCAGATGCTAGTAGCTCAGGATGGACGTATAACTATGGAACATCTTTTTCAACGAGTGCATGAGCATAACTACTTACTAGTTATTGGATCATCAATCACTGACACCTGTATTTTCATCTTTGTCATAGGATTAGTGTACTATCGGCTCAAGAGGAAGGTAACCCAAATCCCGCCCCTTCCAACCTTTAACCTCAGGGTCCAGACAAAATCACTGAACAGTTGTGAGGCACTGCAGCAGAACACTGAGTAATGGTTATGGACAAAGATTAGACTGAGGATAGAAGTGACTGAACACAGTGTAAATAGTGAATCAATCTCATTTTGTGGTGTTTGTGAAGTGAACTGTAGTTGTTTTGACTTTTTGGTTTAATTCAGGGACGAATTCTTTTCGTACGAGGGAGGAGTTGTAGAGGACAAGGGGTTATTTTTAGGAAATACGGTGCGAAATTGTGATTTAGTGTGTTTTAGTGCGCGATGCGCCAGCCTCACGGCAAACGGTGGACGAAGGCTGACCGGTGCGTTATGCAGGTGACACAGTTTTGCAACGAGCATTGGTATGTGTGTATGAGTGCGGCAGCCATCAGTACGCAGCATTTGCAGAATTACGCAGGTGCATGCCATGTGTGGCGCGGTTGCGTTAGCCAACTCATCGAGAACCTTCTAATAAACACGTCGCCACATAACCGGCGGATTCAGTGGCAGTCTGCACTTTTTAAGGGCTTCGGAGTTGGGTGTCGGTATTTGGTTCGACCGACTGGGCGTTCGGTCGCTGTCACATCGTCGTCATCAGTGACGCTGTCTCCGAGGACCGGTTGGCAGGGGGTGTTGCCCGCTGCAGCATTGGCGACTCCCAGCGTCGTCACGAGCCACCATGTCTGCGAGCTGGGTCGGGCCTCGTGCTGCTAACCTCCTACCGCCTGCACAGCCGCTGACCGAGTGTGGTGTCACGTTCCCCGGACTGCATGCATCAGCTCCTCTCCACCACGACACGAGCAGTGGGGCTGAGCTAGTAGAAAATGTGTTGGAAGAACAACAATAAAGAGGAAGAGTGCTAAAAACAGCCACCTTCTTCTACCCAGCCACACCCTTCAACCCCGACCACGTCACCTGCTCCGGTCATCCCGTTACAGTGCATTATATCCCTCAACAGTTAGCCAGTACTCAAGCAGAGCAGTGGTATCATACATCTAACATAGATCTCCACATAGTTTACAAGTAAATTATTAGAACTATAGTCAGACAAAACATTGATTATAATTTTTCCGTAGTCATGTTTTTCTGGAAGGCATGAGCAGACTGGATTTTTGGGTCACTCTTGAGGAACTTTAAATGTGTATCTCTAATGCAATGTAAACCATCCAAAAATCTGGCTTGTGTTCTGGATCCCTCATGTGCAAAGTATCAGGAAAAATAATATTTCTATCATAAAACAAGAAAAAACTGCTAAAATTACGATGAAAGTCTTGGAATTAGGCAGAATGCCTAACAATAATATTAATTGCTAGCCTACATCATAGAGATGAATGTAGACAAACAGTGTGTGGTCATTACAATCCAGACGATTAGGAGAGTTCTAACCTATTTTTTGTGTGAATTAATTTGAGTCTATTACTGCCACTTGTGGTGCCATAATGAAGAAAACTTATTTTTGCTATCATTTAGTATCTTACCAGCTAATCTATAACTTCCACACATGTTTATAGCGCTCATGGACGGGTTTTCTCCTTCCACAGGTTAGTGGTAATCTAAGAGGAATGTGACCACGATGTGGTTATCAGCTTCAAGGTTTGTTATTCACTCATCAGACGTATTTTTTCGTATTTTCAATATTTTCCCCCTTTTTCACATATTTTAAATATTGTCCCTGTTGTTACATTTTTTCCATATTCCATGTACAAAGTTTTTATGCTCTTATTGCTTATGCTACTAGGTTTCTTTAGCATCCAACAGTGATTCACATCCCTTGCCAAGCCAGACAGGTTCTACAAATTGTCTGCAACATCACTTCCTCCTCTTCTCCCAAACTGTCAACCCAAATAACAATAGAACTTCTTTCAACACACAACGCTAACTGCCAACGCCAACCATTATAAACACTAAAACACACACATGAACTGTGAACAACATTCCAACTTTCCTGACAGTCTTCCTCTTACATATGAAAGATGTAGTTTGATGTTAGATAGTCACACATCTCCATTTTGTCAAAAATTCCTGTAAAAGTTATGGCATGTGTTATACTTATAACACAGAAAACCCCATTTACTTTCACTACGTAATATTTTATTGGCACACGATAAATCAAAACACAAAGAAATAGTTTTCGACAATCACGGTAACAGTCATGACGAATGTCTCACACCAACTAGTCAACAACCAAAACAACCAAAGTAAGTAAAGCGAAGTACAAAAAAACAAAGATATTAATATTTTCTGGCAGTTCTGCCACAGAACCCCCCCCCCCCCCTGAGGAGCGCGGAGCGCATAGGAGGAGTGATGAGGAGTAAGTGGTGAAGGGAAGGTAAACATTTAAGGCATGACGTAATCTTGGAGTCTGAGAGGTGGCCGTACAGTGCGACCAGCACAGGTGATGGCAATAGGGGTAGGAGGATTCGGGGAAGATGAAGGAGAAGGGGGGGGGTTACTCTTATAAATAAAACATTATTGGAGTCTACATAGGCTGAAATGTCATTTTGTGAAGTACCAGGAGCCACATTGAAGCACTGTAGTAGCTTAATGTCTTTCTGATCAGATGGCACAGAATTGTTTTGAATTTCAAATAAAAAAAGAAAAGTGTCCACAAGTTGTATTTTTATAGAGTCCACATCATACTCACTCAAGTTCACTTGAAACACTAGTTCATTACTGCTGGGACTCGGAGGCGTGAAGTACAGAAGAGGGGGGCCTTGACTTGCAGAGAGTGTTTGATTAGCTTGTGGAGAAGGGTTAGGACAGGCCTCAGAAGTTTCTTGCAAAACAGGTTCATTATCGTGTATGTCGGTGTCATTAAGGATCCGTGCTGGTTTCAATTGCTCAATGGACACGACAGATGGTTTGTTCTTAAAGAGAATCATATAAGTATTTTCAGAGCATGACAGGACCCGGTATGGGCTAGTGTAGGGTGGAGCGAGGGGTGGACGCACGGCGTCTTCTCTAAGCATCACGTAGTTACAAGAACTGAGGTGTGGGTGAATGAAAACCAGAGGGGTAACATGCGATCGAGGTTGCGGAAAACGTAACTTGGTGATATGCTGTTGAACCTGTCGTACCAACTCGGGAAGTTGATCCTCGGGAAGTAGAGGAGGATTGTCAAGAAAATTCACCGGAAGTGCGAGGTTTTCTCTGTATACCATCTCAGCAACTGACGCTTTAAGGTCTTCTTTGAAAACCGTCCTCAACCCTAAAAGGACCCAGGGGAGTGCCTAAGTCCAAGAGGAAGAATGAGAGCGACCTTCAGGCCGTTAGATTGCGGGTGATAGGCTGTAGTTCTGAATTTGTTGATACCACACAGTTGACAGAGGCGATTAAACAGATTAGAGTCAAATTGTCTCCCCTCGTCAGTAGGTAAGTGAAGTAGGGCAACCAAAACGAGAAAGCCAATGGTGGACAAAAGCGTTAGCTACAGTGTCGGCCGTAATGTCAGCGATGGGGATAGCCTCGGCCCAACATGTGGTACGATCTATCATGGTCAGTAAGTAATGGAAATTGTTAGATATTGGTAACGGACCGACAATGTCCAAGTGGACATGACGGAATCTACCTGAGGGCACAGTAAATTTGCCTAATGGGGGCTTAGTATGTTTGTGTATTTTGGCTCTCTGACAAGGTATGCATGCTCTCGCACACCGATTACAATCTCTTTTTACATTAGGCCAAACGTATCTCTCTGTAATGAGGCGCGTAGTCGTGCGAATGATCAGGTGAGCGACATTGTGGATTGTGTCGAAAACGTCTTTCCTAAGAGCTTTAGGGACTATAGGACGAGGATGACCTGTTTTAATGTCACAATACAAAGAAAAGAGCAATCATCATTAGGGAAGGGAATTAGAGCAATTTGTAAGGAAGTATCAGAGCCAGAGAGAAGGTGCTGTATCTCTGGGTCGGATATCTGGAGCTCGTGTAAGCAGTGATGATCAGTAGCTGTCTTCAAGGAGGACAAGCATGACAGGTAGTCTGCTGCAACATTGTCATTACCCCTGATATATTGAAAGTCTGAAACATATTGTAATACTAAATCCATATGGCGGAACCTTCTGGGTAGTACATCTAATGCTGGTTTGCGGAGAGCCTCGACAAGGGGCTTATGATCTGTGTAAACTGTCACAAGTCGGGCTTCAATATCTGTACAAAAGTACTTTACGGCCTCATAAATGGCGTAAAGTTCAGGATCAAATGCGGACCACTTTCTTTGCGTTTCGGTGAGCTTTTTTGAAAAGAAATGCAGGGGTGTAGTACCTGTTGGTAGGGTCTGTGGCAAAACTGCGCCAATGGCATTATCGCTAGCGTCTGTGGTTATTGCCAGGGAGGCGTCAGGGTGAGGGTGAGACAGGGTAATAGCGTTCACTAAGGCGTACTTAAGCGAGTCGAAGGCTCGCTGCGTGGTCTGATCCCATTCTATGTGTCTGTCGCCTGTGGTATTCTTTCCCTTTAAGGCCTCAGTGAGAGGGGCTTGAAGAGATGCCGCATGTGGAATGTGGAGTCTAAAAAAATTTACCATTCTGAGGTATCTACGTAACTCTTTATAGGTTTGAGGGAGGGGAAGGTCAAGTATTTGTTGTACTCTATCTGAGGTGGGACGAATGCCCTCATTATTGACCAAATGTCCCAGGAAAATAACCTCTGGCTTCTCCAGTTGGGATTTTTCATGATTAATCTCAACTCCGTGTCATGCCAATTTATCAAAAACCTGTTGGAGGTGTTGTTTGTGTTCCTCTGCAGTTGTGGAGAAAATAATAATGTCGTCTAGGTAGGCATAGCAAAAATTAAGGCCACGTAGAATGGTGTCAATGAATCTTTGCCAGGTCTGAGCGGCATTCTTCAATCCATAAGGCATAAACAAATATTCATAGAGTCCAAATGGGGTGATGATAGCGGTTTTGGGGATATCTTCTGGGTGCATCGGAATCTAATGGTATGCCTTTTTGCAGTCTAACACAGAGAAAAAGTTGGCACCGAACATGGATTGTGAAACGTCGTGGAGGTGTGGGACAGGGTAGTTATCAAGTATTGTTCTGGCGTTCAAACGCCTATAGTCTCCACAGAGTCGAAAGGAATTGTCCTTTTTGGGAACAACATGTATTGGGGAAGACCACGCACTGTCCGAGGGGTGGACTATACCCAAGCGTAAAAGTTCATTAATACATTCTTTGGCAGCGGTAAATTTTTTTGCATTGAGGCGACGGGGGCGAGAACGGACAGGCGGTCCCTCAGTTGTGTTAAGCCGGTGACAGACGCCCGTAGTAATGACCTTGATTTTGTGAATAGGTGTGGCCAAAATACATGGAGGGATGCAGGAAGGAGCGACGTTATCGTCGGTGCGCAGTAAGTATGAAAGGGAACTAACCTGAAACACGTTATCATTGAACGGTAGTTCAGTGAAAGCTGCAGTGTTGTCCGCGTAGCTGCGCTGTGCAACAGCCGGCGGGGTTCCATTGACTATGGTGTCACTGCACGAAGGAATCGTTGTGCGCGCATGCGCGGCGTCGCCTGTAACAGCGGTCGCCTCTGTGTTTTGATGAGAGGCGGACGGTGAAGCGCAGGGTGGGGGGTTGCTGGGCGGTTTGCCGTCTTCACTGTCCGGGTCGTGGTAGGCGCTGCTGTGGCTGCGTATAAACAGCGGTGTGGTATGCAGGTCCCATGTAGTTTCGTGCGTATTATTACTTTTAATCTTGATCTCCTCTCTAAACCCGCACAATTCATCAGTCAGGACATCACAACGTTGAAGTAGCCTTGCATTGTCTTCGGACAGTTGGTCGATTTCGAGGCGTTGCGCAACGAAGTTCACTACGGCAGCTTTGACCTCCACAGATAGAATAGAAACTGCCTCTTTGTCTTGTTGACAGGACGTATTCAAGCTGCATTCTGTCGGCGTGGATGGGGAAAATCTCGCCGAAAATTATTGTTTAAACCCAATGAGCAGAGGGCAGGTGTAATTAAGTCCAAAGAGAAGTTATGAGCAGCTAAGAAGTCCAATCCTAATACTGGCTCGTTGATTTCTACTACCGAAAATGTCCATTCATAATTATGTGTATCATCGAAGTAAATGCGAAGTTGCGTTACACCATAAACCTTTAATGAGGAATTGTTGGCTGCTCTGATTTGGTGGGGCGAATGCTTGATTGTAGAAGTCACCATTGAACGTGGAATGACGCTCACATCGGCACCAGTCTCCACTAAAAACCATTTCTGAGAAGCTATATCCTGGATATACAAACGTCCGAGAGAATAATTCAGAAGTACCAGTCTGTGATCTGTTAGGCGACTTGACGTCACAGTGCGGACCGGTGCGCCCATAGAGGCCCGCCGTGCATGTTTGGGCGCATTGCACAAGGTGAGCAGCAATTCCTGACTGTATTACCGTAAACGGAGTGATACCAGCAGAGAGGATAAACTTGCTGATCCTGTGTTGTTACCAAGTGAAGGACGTCACTTGAAGCTGTGGTATGGGATGGTGAAGGACGGTGTGGAATCTGGTGCTCAGCCAGTGTACTCTGTTGTTTCGCAAAGATCGGCCTCTGCCATGCGGGGGAGGCGTAATATCGAGGGGGACATATGTGGATAACTTTCTTCTGTTGATTATCTTATATGCGGCGTCGGCCAGCAATTATTTCGCTTGTAGAGGTTCCTGGTCGTGTGATAGGAGCTGCAGTTGGATAGCTTGCGGTAGTTTTGCAACCCAGAAAGGAAGGCATAGTTTTGCTATCGAAGACTGCTCTGATACGTCGCCACAGTTGTGAAGGAGTCGAGTCTTTGAGATGTACATCTCGCAGTACGTATAAAACAGACTCTTGCGTAGTCCTAGCTAGACGTTCGCAGATCTGTTGTTTTGCCAGTGCGTGACGATTTGCGGGGGCCGCCGACAGCACTAAGTCCTGTACCCACTCAGCGTGGTCCTCTAGGGCATTAATAAGCGCAATAAATTTAGCACTGTCTGAATCAATGTTTAGGGCGGTGAATATAGTCTCTGCCAAAATAAACCACATATGCGGATTGTCCATCGTGAACCTTGGTAATTTAGGAATTTTATCACTCTTGTGTCGTGGATGTAACAGATTTAACAGCACAGTGGATGGGAGTGGCGGAGTGTTTATGAAGCTGTCACTCACGGCAGCTGGTTTAAACACGGCTGGCGCGGCAGGCGCAGCCGGGGCTGTGGAAACAATCGGGGCGGGATGACTGTCCAACCAGTAATTGTTGTCACTGAAATTTGTACCCATCTGTTTTTGTAGTGGGAATGTGTCGAAAACCGATTTATCAGCAATATACGGGGAGCTCCAAGTGATCTGTGGGCTCGAAAAGTCTGTGAGGTTCATAGTGTTGGGGCACTGTTGCACACTACATGTCACAGGAGGTTATAAATACGACGCACTGTGAGTCACAAATTTAGGCACAGCACTCATGATTGGTTTGTTATAGATGAACGTAGAAAAAGATTTCATAGCAGGTGACATCACTGACAATGTTGAATGAGTCCACAATGGCATTGTTGATGACGGAGAAAACTCCATGGTGTTCTACTTATCTTCCAATTTTATCCCAGTTGTTGGTGGCGTTGTGCGTAGGAAACCGTGGAAAGGCAGTGTAGAGGCACCATTAGTATCATGTTGTAGTCCGAAAGGAGCGGAAGGTGAGCAATGTGGAGATGTCGAAGTAAAAGGCCACATTGTCGAATCGGACGTATGTTGCACGTCAGGGATCACCAGTATGGCTAGTGTTATACTTATAACACAGAAAACACCATTTACTTTCACTATGTAATATTTTATTGGCACACGATTAATCAAAACACAAAGAAATAGTTTTCGACAATCACGGTAACAGTCATGACGAATGTCTCACACCACTAGTCAACAGCCAAAGTAAGTAAAACGAAGTACAAAAAAGCAAAGATATTAATATTATCTGGCAGTTCTTTTTTTCTAACTGTGTGACTCATCTCCTCTACATCCAGTGCAAAGTTTGGTTTCCCAATTTGTATCCATATTTTTATATATTTCACCATTTTCCTCCATGTTTTCATATTTCCCTATGTGTAAATGTACAAGTATATTTATGCTCTTATTGCTTAACCTACAAGTTTCTTTAGTATCCAGCAGTGATTTGGATCCCACTACCAAACCAGAGGGAATCTACAAATTGTCTGCAATATTCTGTGTTCCTCTTCTTCCAAAAGTCAACCTAGGGGGAAAAACCCTTTACAACACACAATGCTAATGGCGAAAGTTCTAGGACAGGGTTCGTATATGAATCCACCTGCTTTAAATGAATCAGTCCAGTGGATGTAACCATGTTAGGTCCAGACTATTGTTTGGTGTAGATCCATCCATATCAGATCTGGAATATTGTTCCAGATGGATCCACCAGCATTATGCCTGGGATATTGTCTGGGGTGAATTCACCAGTGACAAGTCATGTATAATGTCTGGAGGTGGATCAACCCGCTTTACATCCAGGGTATCATATGAGGTGAATCCATCAATGTTAAATTCAGGGGGAAGGGTTTTAGGGGGCACCCGGATAAAACTGTCATACAGCATAGTTTAATTGGGCTGTGTGTATTTACAATAAGAGAAAGTCAGTTATTGAACATTATTATTATTTCCATACGTTACATATGATCTTCTTGGACATTTAGAGTATACTGAAGCTTTGGCAGCTGCAGCTGAAAAGTACTCTGAACATTATTACCATCTTACATCCTTAGAGTTGGCTTTGACAGCCGTAGCTAAACTGTGTTCTGTGTTATCAACATACAAGAAAATACAAAGCAATGTCATTACTGTAAGTGGTCATGGAGTGATATTTCGTAAGAATCAGTAAGCTTTAAGTTGTGTTTGAGATAGCTGAAGTCACAACTCTACCACAATACAAGTGTATTTCAGCATAGATAAGTGATGGTTTTGGCCATTAGCACAATGTTAGGATGGAGGATTTTTTTCTGGTTTGATATTTTGAAGAAGAGGGACAAGTGGTCTTTCAGACACATTGTAGATTCTCTTCGACTTGGTGGAGGGATCCAAATCACTGATAGATGCTAAAGAAACTTGGTAGGATCGACAATTACAGCAAATTTAGAATGTGAAAAAATGTAAATATGTGGACAATATATAAGATACAAAAATACAATATGTAAAATACAAAGAAAATATGGTTGATGAGTGAATTACAAACTTTGACGCTGATAACCATATTGTTATCACTTTCTTGTTAGGTACTATCAATCTGTGAAGGGATAAAATGCATCCATAAGAGCTATAAAGATGTGTGGAACTTGTAGGTCAGTTGGTAACATGATGCATCAGTGGTCATCAAACCGTGGCCTGCAGGCTGCATGTAGCCTGAATCAAGTGTTTGTTCTGCCCGCAGTTCTTGACCATACTTTATAATATGCTTCTAACAACTAACAGCAGAATCCACACATAAACATTACAAGCTCCTTAAGAGTGTATTTTTCTTACTCAGTAACAAACAAAAATCCTTACAGGGACAGTAATGTTTTAAGATGTGCTCAATTATAATTAACTGTGAATTTGGCTGTCAGCTAAATAAAGTTTACTACTTATATCAGGGGCAGAGTAGCATGTACAGTGTGTAAGCGTTTAGATGGCAGACCTCTCCCTAGTCCTGAATTGGTAGAAGTCGGTAAACGTCAGGAGGCTTCGGTAGGCACGCAGTTTCGACTGCTGCCAACATTGTGTAGGTGACCGTGTTGTACAAGGTAGCCATTATCGTCTGCTTCGTTATTGTTTTGCGCCATACTATTCTGCATGTTTTTATTGTGCAGTTGTGCC
Organism: Schistocerca serialis cubense; assembly: GCF_023864345.2. Taxonomy (NCBI): domain Eukaryota; kingdom Metazoa; phylum Arthropoda; class Insecta; order Orthoptera; family Acrididae; genus Schistocerca; species Schistocerca serialis. Next base: position 202,732,044 of record NC_064638.1, read on the forward strand.
AAACATTATCAAAATGAGTCAAGAGGCAGTAGCTGGCCCATCTCAGGAGTCGCCAACAACCCCTACCGGTAGGCCTACGGTTAGAAGGAAACCAGTATTACGTAGCGATGCTCGCAAAATTATTGGATGAATGGTTTCTGAGCGCATAGTAGACAAACATACATACATTCATTTTTATATACATAGATTTTAATGTACATGACGATTTCAGTTTTGTTTACGAACAACATTCAAAGCGAGTTTTACTTCCAAGCCTTTTGTCTGCTTTTGTGTATGCATGACGCGCAATTTGTAGTGCCAGCACTGCAGCTGGTAGGCGTGCTTTGTCCCCCCCCCCCCCTCCCTCCCCCCAAGGCTCCACTCCCCTTGCCAGCCAATGCTTGCTCCCTCCTCTCCCCACACTCACCTCACAACTCTGCCGTCTTACAGTTAACACACTGTAACATGGCCACCGCAGGATTAACAGATGTGACAGGGGAAATATTTTATTGTTTCTCTTCCAATGCTGAGAATTGACAAGCATGCTTAGCTAGCATGGATCATGTCAAGTGAAAGTAACATGTACTCGTATTTGTGCATTATAGAGATGGTCATCTTCAAATGTGATATATGTCAATGGCACATAATATGAAATAAAATTCAGGCAGTAGTAATACAATGCAATGAGTAAAAGAAAAATTATGTTAAAATCAATTGTGATCATCTTTTATATTGCAGTTCCTGTTATTAAATAAAGTAACATACTAATTTATGTAGGTTACAAATTAATACTAAGATCAGTAGGAGGTGTGGTAAGGTGGCCAGAATGGGAAAAGTGACAACTCCATATTGTTTGCCCTCAACAGCGCTACTGATTGCTGAGAAGGGGCACACTAGTTCTAATATACATCACCATTGTTGTCAGTGAGACTGACAGTGGAAGCTTGTTACATTACTATTTAGTAAAAACGTCTTTGCTTTTGAGTTGCCTTATGTAATATAAGCCATTTACATTATTCTTGTTACCTCACTCATATGAAGAGTAGTTATTTTTTTCAATATCAGTGTTTAAATAATGACTTTGACCTGTAAATCTAGTTCCTTGTTACATTACTGGCCATTAAAATTGCTACACCAAGAAGAAATGTAGATGATAAATGTGTATTGATTGGACAAATATATTATACTATAACTGACATGTGATTACATTTTCATGCAGTTTGGGTGCAAAGTGTCCTGAGAAATCAGTACCCAGAACCACCGCCTCTCGCCATAATAGCGGCCTTGATACGCCTGAGTCAAACAGAGCTTGGATGACGTGTACAGGTACAGCTGCCCATGCAGCTTCAACACGATACCACAGTTCATCATGGGTACTGACTGGCTTATTGTGACGAGCCAGTTGCTTAGCCACCATTGACCAGATGTTTTCAATTGGTAAGAGATCTGGAGAATGTGCTGGCCAGGGCAGCAGTCGAACATTTTCTGTATCCAGAATGGCCCGTACAGGACCTGCAACATGTGGTCGTGCATTATCCTGCTGAAATGTAGGGTTTCGCAAGCATTGAATGAAGGGTAGAGCCATGGGTCATAACACATCTGAAACATAATGTCCACTGTTCAAAGTGACGTCAATGCATACAAGAGGTGACCGACACGTGTAACCAATGGCACCTGATGCCATCACACCGGGTGATATGCCAGTATGGCGATGACAAATACACGCTTGCAATGTTCGTTCACTGCGATGTCACTGATCATGGATGCAACCATCATGATGCTGTAAACAGAACCTGGATTCATCCGAAAAAATGATGTTTTACCATTCATACACCCAGGATCGCCATTGAGTACACCATCACAGGTGCTCCTGTCTGTGATGCAGTGTCAAGGTAACCACAGCCATGGTCTCTGAGCTGATAGTCCATGCTGCTGCAAACATCATCGGACTGTTCGCGCAGATGGTTGTTGTCTTGCAAACATCCCCATCTGTTGAATCAGGATCGAGACATGGCTGCATGATCCATTACAGCCATGCAGATAAGATGCCTGTCATCTTGACTGCTAGTGATATGAGGCCATTGGAATCCAGCATGGCGTTCCGTGTTACCCTCCTGAACCTACTGATTCCATATTCTGCTAACAGTCATTGTATCTCGACCAATGCGAGCAGCAATCTCACAATACGATAAACCGAAATCACAATAGGCTGCAATTCAACCTTTATCAAAGTCAGAAACATTATGGTACGCATTTCTCCTCCTTACACGAGGCATCACAACAACGTTTCACCAGGCAATGCCGGTCAACTGCTGTTTGTGTATGAGAAATCGGGTGGAAACTTTTCTCATGTCAGCACGTTGTAGGTGTCGCCACCGGCGCCAGCCTTGGTGAATGCTCTGAAAAGCTAATCATTTGCATATCGCAGCATCTTCTTCCTGTCATGTCTGTAGCACGTCATCTTCATGGTGTAGCAATTTTAATGGTAGTGTATTTATTACACCTCCAGCTGCAGATAACTAATGCTGATATGGCACCTGATACAGAAAAGTGTCCACACTACTTGTCAGGAAAAGTGGCCAAGTTGTTCGCTCCTATGACTTTGTTACTTCCAAAAGTCATACATAATACATCATATAAAACTGTTTTCTAAGCCCTTTTCTATGCAAAACAGTCATATGTCATTCTATCCCTCTGCGATAATTTCGAATTAACTGTGTTACTTAAAACTGTCTCTGTTCTATTTGCCCTAATATAAAAGTTAGATAGAAAATGGTCTGCTGTAGATTCTTGGTATTCTTTCAAGTACTGGGGTATGAATATGCCAAGAAATTCTGCTCAGGAATCAGAAAAACACAACATGGGATTCTGCTGCGATGGCACTGGTCACTCACTTAGGTATAAAAAACTGATTACTAAGTAAGCCTTCACAAAAAATGCGTGTAGTTATTATATATTATTTTCCTTTTGACTTACAAATACTTGGTGTGATACCTTATGACTTGTAGATTCAAAATGTGTAAGTGGTAAGGTTCTATCTCTTAAGATTATTTATTTATGACTAGCTAACAGTTTCATTACATACTCGAACACCAACATATAAAAGACAGAGAGGAAAAACACAGTTTTACACAGCACAGATTCAACTTGTTTTACTTGCAAAAGATATAAAGCATCACAGATATGATGAACTTCGTAATTTTTATTTCAAATTTTAACACTTCCTCCTGATAAAAAAATTTAAAAAAAAACACTAAATGTCAAACGGATTTAATCTACTGCACTCCAATTCCTTCACACAGCATCTTGAATCGGATCCTTTCTAATGGCTTGGTTAGTAGATCAGCTAGTTGATATGTCCCATCAATGTGTTCTAATCCAAGATCCCCATTCAAAAATCTCTCTCTGAGATAAAAGTGGCAGACTTCAATGTGCTTTGACATTTGATAATATGTTGGATTTTTAGACAGCTTCACTGTACTTGAATCATCAACATAGAGTGTGGGAAGCTTCACATGTTTGGATGTTCCAATCAGTTGAGACAGTCATCTTTTCAGCCAGAGCAATTCCTTTGCTCCTTCACTGGCTGATATTACTTCTGCTTCCATAGTGGATGTTGCCACTGTCTTTTGTAATAGACTGGTCCATGATACAGCCCCATGGGAGAGTGTTGCGACAACACCTGTTGCTGAACGCCTTGTGTCCTTGTCACCAGCATAATCAGCATCACTGTAGACTTTCAAACAAACTGCATTGTTCTTCTATATAATTCCACAAGTCATCGTATTCTTCAGGTATCTAAAAATTCTTTTCACTCGGTTCCAATCTTCAATTGTAGAATCTTCCATGGCTCTAGCCGCTTTGTTCACTGCAAAAGCAGTATCTGAACAGGAGACTGTAGTCAAATACATGACATCCCTCCCACTTCACAATAAGGAACTTTGGCTCTGGTCTTCTTCTTGATATCACTTTCTTCACGTCCAATTGGAGTAGAAACTCCATTAGCTTCATCCATTCCAAATGTCTTCAGAATTTCCATTATATAGTCCTCTTGATTAATTGCTATTGACCCCTCTTAATTTTGCTGTATTTTCATACCTAAAATGTTGTTGAGAGATCCTCTACTTGTCTGAAACTCCAACTTCAACATTTCCATGAACTCGGCTTTATTGTTGCCCAAAACTAAACCGTCATCAACACAGATTGCAACGTATAAACAATTTTTGTTGCTCCGATGGTAGAAGAGACTGTTTTCAAATCCAACCTAGTTCATGAAGTCTACGAAACACTTGTTCCAACAATGTGGTGCCTGCTTGAGGCCATACAGACTTTTCTTCAGTAAACATACACGTCCAGCATCATCTTAAAAACCTTCAGGTTGTTCCATGTATACATCTTCTTCTAGTACACCATTGAGAAAAGCTGTTTTGATGTCACACTGGTTGAGTTTCATTTTCTGTGCAGCAGCTACTGCCAACAGGGTTCAAATCGTATCATAGTGAGCAACAGGGCTGAATGTTTCTTCATAGTCAATTCCCCGCCTTTGTACATGTCCTTTGGCCACACGTCGATCCTTGAAACATACATTCCCATTTTCTGCAGTTTTCTTACACAGGATCCAACGATACTGCAAAGGGCCGGCCGGTGTGGCCGAGTGGTTATAGGCACTTCATTCTGTAACTGCGTGACCACTATCATCGCAGGTTCGAATCCTGCCTCGGGCATGGCTGGGTGTGATGTCCTTAGGTTAGTTAGGTTTAAGTAGTTCTAAGTTCTAGGAGACTGATGACCTCAGATGTTAAGTCCCATAGTGCTCAGAGCCGTTTTTGATTCTGAAAAACCTGTGCATCACTTGGGCACTCAACTAATACCCAAGTGTTATTTTCTTTGAGCGACTTCAATTCTTCATGAATAGCCTCCAGCCACTGAACTTTACTGCTAGACTGCAAAGCTTCAGTATAAGAGCTTGGATCCTTATCCCTGATTATAGGAGTTCCAGCCACGTGCACATAATCTCCACTGGTCATCCATTCTGGTTTTTTCTTCTCACATTTGCTTCTTCATTTCTCACTTAAACCTTTGCTTCCTCCAGAACTTGACGTGTCTAAATCTTCTTCCTCCTCACTTAATCCTCCTGTCCTTTTGTTATGACTGACATTTTCTGATTCCTTTTCCTCATCAGAAGACTCATTAGGTTCACTTTGTCTAATGGTTCCATCCTAAGCAACTTCAAATTCAGTAACATTGATCAGCAGGTTGCATACAACTTCAGCGTTAAATTTCACATCATGACTTAGCACAAGCTTCCCCTGAGATGGAATCCAGACCGTGAAGCCATCTCTGTCATTCACATATCCAACCAGATACCCATTCACAGCCTTGTCATCAAACTTTGTGCAAAAATTCTTGTTTACATGCACATAACACTCCGTTCCAAAGATTCTTAGATGATTCAGGTTTCCGACTGGTCGTCCATACCACAGTTCATATGGAGCTTTGTTTTCAATAGAGGACTTCCTAATGTGATTCAAAAGGTATGCAGCAGTATTGCATGCTTCTGCCCATAGTTCTTTTGGCAGTTTACTGGGGTTCAACATAAAACGTGCACATTCCACAATAGTTCAGTTTTCTCTTTTGGCAACACGATTTTGCTGTGGTGTGTAAGGTGGGGTGATGCAGTGCTCGATGCCTCTGTTTGCCAGCAATTTTGAGACCTTCTTGTTGTCAAATTATTTTCCTCCATCACAACTTAACTGTTTAACAATATGACCATTCGTCTTCGCTTCATTCAAGAACTGTTCCAAGACAGTGCTGAGTTCACTCTTCTGCTTCAGGAAGAAAATTTTTCGAAATTTGCTAAAGTCATCTTTAAAACATACACAGTATTGAGCTTTTCCAAGAGATTTTATAGTCATAGGTTCATTTACAACAGCACGGATTTGTTCGCCAGTAACCATGGGGCGATTCATTTGAGTCCTGAATGACAAACTATGCATTTTACCCACTGCACATCCATCACAAAATTCTTCTTTTCACGCTTCCACATCGATGTTCATCTGCTTCAAAACACTTTTCATGTGTTGTTTGTGTGGCGACCAAATCTCTCATGATAAATTTGTAGCACATCTGATGATGTCACCAAGTTCACTTGAACTGGTTGCAATTGTTAAAATACACATATGTCAAGAACATGGAGACTATGATTGACATGACCAGTCATCATTGTTTCACCAGTCACTTTGTCTTCAATGTGGACACTTTTGTCATCTTGTGCAGGAATCTTTTTGTGCAGCTGCTTTTACAGAGAACAAGTGAGCACTTGCTTCAGGTACATAAAGCACTTCTCTCGGTTCAGCATTATTCGTGGAATTACTCAACTGAATCTGAATTTTCACAGTTTCCTGTCCATGAGCCAACATGCGTATGCCTCTTTCCCCAATTAAAATCTTTTCAGGAAAGCAAATTTTGTATAAGACACAAAATATTGTTTATTTGCAATGATGTGATTTGTGGCACCACTATCGCAATACCAACTGTCGACTTCAAAACCATTATTGACTGTGGCAACAAAAACTTGCAACATTCTTTTCAGACCGATTGATGTGAATGTTTTTATCTGACTCTTTCACTGAACACTCTGCTGCCCAATGCCCTACCCACCCACATTTATGACAGGGAAATTTTCGTTTAGCATGTTCCACATTCTTTTTCGATTTTTCACTATCGTCACATTTATTGCAATGAATTTTTTTTCTTAGGACTACTGTGTACAGAAAACGCAGATGATTCAACCGTTCTTTTATCATGCAATTCAGTGGTGCACAATTATTCAGTCAGAAGTTTCACACTTTGATTTTCGGATGGAATTGTGTCCCACAAGTCTTTAAAGTTGTTCTTTGCTTAGCATGGATAAAATTCAGTCATTTAAGATTCTTTCAGACAAAACATTTTCTCTGGGCTTCTTCAGTTCATCGTTCAAGCCCACAAAAAGTTTCTGCACGTGAGTACTAATATCCTCTTTGTCATCACGTTGAACACGAAATAATGACTCTGTCAACATGTTCAGTTGTTGCGTACTGCTACTCTCGAACTGCGCACATTATTTGTGCCAAATTTCACTTGCATGAGCGCATGTTAAAACGAGTTCAGCTACTGATTTCCCTAGCGCACTTGCTAATAAACTGGCCGCTTTTGCATCATTTTTCATCCACTGGCGATGTGCTGCACTTTTTTCCACGGTCGCATCTTATCCCACTTCAGGACTCTTGTACATACCTGTGATGATGTCTTCAAGTGCATATGCTCGCAACAGCATCAATTATGCCACTTCCATTTTGTTCCATCTTCAGGTGCTTCGAGCTTGTCCACGTGTATTTTATAGTCACAAACACTGGCTGCCATTTCCGTTGAACACACACAAAAATAACGGGCAAATTCATGTTATTTGTTATAAATTCACGGGCGAGTGAAAACAAACACTTCACAGCTTTTAATGCACGGTCAGGGCCCATAACCTGTTAAGATTATTTACTTCCAACTAGCTAACAGTTTCATTACATATTCGAACACCAACATATAAAAGACAGAGAGGAAAAACATAGTTTTACACAGCACAGATTCAACTTGTCTTACATGCCAAAGCTATAAAGCATCACAGGTATGATGAACTTCGTAACTTTTATTTCCAATTTTAACACTACCAACAGCCATTGTTTGGTGAAGATTGAATTTCTCTTTGAGTGGTCACATAACCCCTCCTCCCTTGCCACCCTTCCTATGCAGCCCAAGGTGTCGCCATACAATGTCAATACTCACTCTAAAGCAGATACATTTTACAACCACTGTGATAGATCATAAAAAATTTACCTCCATTACAATACCAGAACTGGTAATAAAAGATTCAAATTAATTTATACAAAAGATAGGTCATTCCCCTCTAACAAGTTAGGTTGTAATGAATGCACGTATTTTGTCTACATTCATCTCAATGACTTACATTAGCATCTAAAGCTACTGTTTGACTATGAAAACAATCAATTATTTACAAAATTATTTAACTGGATAGATAAAAAATCTACTCTTCAAGTGGCAGCGGAACACACACACACATAAAAGATGGTTGTAATTTGTAAGCTTTTGGAGCCAGTGGCTCCTTCTTCAGGCAGAAGGGTTGAAGAGGACGGAAGAAGGGTGAAGGAAAAGGACTGGAGAGATCTATGAAAAGAATAGATTTTGATAAAGTCACCCAGAACCGGGAGGTCTGTACAGGATGACATGATGATGAGGTCCCATACTCCGAGGAGCATAGGGGACGATGTGGGAGACCTGCACCGCCATAGTAGGCAAGGTCCTAGCAGAGGTGGTTTGCCATTGCCTTCCTCTGACCTTAATGGGGATGAATGATGATGATGAAGACGGCACATCAACACCCAGCCATCTTGAGGCAGGGAAAATCCCTGACCCCACCGGGAATTGAACCCGGGACCCAATGTGTGGGAAGTGAGAACGCTACCGCTGGACCACAAGCTGCCGACATACAGAAGGAATAGTTGGGGACTGCATCAGACGAGATTTGAAAACCTGAGAGCTTAAAGGTGGAAGACAGGGTAATATGCAGGCAGAGATTACTGCTTAAACATCATGCATGGGTTAATAAGACTGAAAAGATAAGTGCATTGTACATAACAGAGGTGGGAGGGGAGTGGTCCAAAATAGACAGGAAAGACAATGAAAGATGTAGAAAACTAAAACGGAGTGAAACAAAGAGTAATTACAATGAAGAAATACTGAAACGGAAGAAATTAATGTAAATTAAGGCCAGGTGGGTGGCTAGAATCCAAGGACATGTTGTAGTGCTAGTTCCCATCTGTGGAGTTATGTGAATCTAGTGTCTGAGGGAAGAGTCCAGATAGCGCATGTGGTGGTCAAAAATGGTTCAAATGTCTCTGAGCACTATGGAACTTAACTTCTAAGGTCATCAGTCCCCTAGAACTTAGAACCACTTAAACCTAACTATCCTAAGGATATCACACGCATCCATGTCTGAGGCAGGATTCGAACCTGTGACCGTAGCGGTCGCGCGGTTTCAGACTGTAGCGCCTAGAACTGCTCAGCCACTCCGGCTGGCGCATGTGGTCCAACAGGTGCCGATGTCATGAATGTCATGTTCTAGAGCATACTCTGCAACAAGATATTGAAAGTTGCTAATATACACCCCCTGTACTTGCCCAATCATCCTAATTGAGAATATTGTGGTAGTGATGCCAATGTAGAAGGTCAAACAATGTTTACATAATAACTGGTATATGACGTGTTGTTTCACAGGTGGCTCTCCCTTTGATAGTATGTGTTTTGCCAGTCACAGGGCTGTTATAGGTGGTGGTAGGAGGGTACATAGGGCAAGTCTTGTAGCTGGGAGGCTCACAGGGGTAAGACCCATAGGGTAGGGGGATGGGTGCACAAGGAACATAGGGTCTGCCAAGAATAGTGCGGAAATTGGGAGGGCTACGGAAAGCTATTCTAGGTGTGACAGGCAAAATTTCAGTCAGAATGGATCTCATTTCAGGGCATGATTTTAGGAAGTCATGGTCCTGTCGAAGTGGCTGATTAACACATTCCAGACCATGATAATACTGAGTCACCAATTGCGTGCTCTGAAGTTGTTTTGTGGAGGGATCAGCAGTACTAGGATTGGATGTGACGACACAGGAAATCTGCTTTTTAATTAGGCTGGTGGGGTAATTATGTGCAATGGTGGTGTATTGCTGTAAAGAGTCTGCTTCTGAACAAATATGTTTGCCTCAGATGCCAAGGCTGTATCGGAGGGAATTGTTGACATGGAAAGGATGGTGACTGTCAGAATGTAAGTACTGTTGCTTGTTGGTAGTTTTAATGTGGACAGAAGTGTGTGGCAAGCCTTCGGTGAGGATGAGATCAACATCAAGGATAGTGGCATAGGGTTCAGAATAAAACCACGTGAAATTTAATTGGGAGAAAGTATTAAGAGATTCCAGGAATTTTGGCACGTCAGCCTCACTATGAGCCCATACGATAAAGATGTCATTAATGTATCTAAACCAAACAAGGGGCTCAAAATATATGGATCCCGGGAAAGGTCCCTCCAAGCAACACATAAAAAGGTTGGCTTTGGAAGGAGCCATCCTAGTTCCCATGGCTTACCCATGATCTGTTTGTATGTCTGTCCCTGAAAGGTGAAGTAGTTGTTGGTAAGTATAAAGTTGATTAAGGTGAGTAAGAAGGATGCCATAGGTTTGGAATCAGGTACGTGCTGACTGAGGAAATGTTCAGCAGCAGATAGACCATGTATGTGGGGGATGTTGGTCTAGAGGGAGGTGGCATCAATGGTGACAAGCAAGGTGTGTGGTAGGAGTGGGACAGGCATGCATTTCAGATGATCTAGGAAATTGTTGGTATCTTTGATGTAAGTGGGGAGCCTTTGTACTATAGGCAGCAGATATTGATCAAGTAAGGCAGATATATGTTCAGTGGGTGCTTTGATGCCAGCAACTATAGGACAGCCAGGATGATTGGGTTTGTGGATCTTAGGAAGGAGGTAAATGGCGGGGGTATTTGGTTTGGGTGGGGTGAGAAGTTCTATGGATTGAGGTTTTGGTCCTTGTGAGGGGCCTGAGGTTTTAAGGAGGGACTGCAGGTCAGTTTGAATTACAGGGATGGGACCTTGATGAGAGATGCTTTATGTGGAGGTGTCAGACAGCTGGTGTACACCTTCACTAACATACTCCTTTTTGTCAAGTACTACAGTGATAGATCCTTTGTCTGCTGGGAGGATAATGATGGAGTCATCAGATTTTAGGGAACGTAGAACCTGGAGTTCTGCAGAGGGCAGGTTAGGGTCATGTTGTAGGGATCTGAGGAAGGGTTGTGATGCAATGCTGGATGTGAGGAATTCTTGGAAGGGTTGTAAGGAATGATTTTGAGGTAATGGTGGTGGATAAGGTTGGGATTGTGATGTGAACTGTTCAAGGCAGGGTTCAATGCCAGGCTTACTGTGGGAAAGATTTTGAGATTGGGTTGCAAAGTGATATTTCCAGTGGATATTACATGTGGAGGAAAGTAGGTCCTTCACCAAAGCAGCATGATCAAATGCAGGTTTATGGCTGAAAGTAAGGCCCTTAAATAATACAGATAATGCAGGAGTGGAGAGTGCTTCAGATAAGAGGTTAAGGACACTGTACATTCAGGAGTGGAGAGTGCTTCAGATAAGAGGTTAAGGACACTGTACTGTTGTGACTGTTTCCTAGGATTATGGGTTATTCTTGGTCTGGGAGGCAGTGGTGAAGGCTCTTGGATGTTAAGGATGTTAGCCAAGCTTTGTTTGTTGGAGAGGAATGGTGGTTGATGCTGTGATTGTTTAGGAAGCTGTGGAGGAACAAGAAGGTAGTTTAGGAGAAGGTGGGAGAGCTTTTTGTGATGAAGTTTGGCATGTTGTTGCAGTTTGAAGTAGGATAGGCAGATCAAACCATTCAAGGAAACATGAGGGGCAGATAACTGCAGGCTTTAGTAAAGGAGGGAAGTCTGGTATAGCGGAAATTTGCCGATAAGGCATATAGATCATAGATTAGCTGGGTAAGAGCAAGAGATTGCTGTATTTGTATCTGTAAAAGAGCCTGGTGTAGGGTAAGATAGCACCCAGAAACAGGGACTTGCAATGTTAGGCCTCTTTGAGTAACTCCAAGGGGGCAAGTATGTTTCAAGAAACAGAGTGTAGGATCTTAATTTTGATAGTGCAAAGGCATGTTTTCGAAAAGTACAGACGTAATATGAGATGGGATTCATCATTGCAAGACAGGAAAATTAAAAAATAAGTTATCAAAGGCTGGAAAAGTTAGAAAAACGGAAGAAAAGCAAGGAAAAAATCGGAAAAATTCGTACAAAAATCGTTAATAAGAGGTAATGAGTGGTCGATCTGTATGATACCAAAAAAATGATAAAAGGTAAAAATTGATCAGGAAGTCATGTAAGCAGACAAAATTTTAGAAACTGGGTAGACAGAAAGCAAAAGTCATATGAGACAATGTTAACTACTTAGCTTGGCAATTAAAATGATGTAAGAGAGGGCAATAAAAGTCGATCACAGTGGTTTGCCGAAAAACAAACGCACAAAAACATGAAAGAATCTCATATAAACAAGATAAGTGGACAGTGGAGAAGGAAATAGCTGTCAAATTTGCAAATAAATCAGGGAAAGACAATCGGGAGAAGGCCATGCAGTGTAATGAACCGTAAATTGTTGTATGTAAATTCGTGAATAACAATGCGTTTGTTATGTGCAAATAAAAATGGACGTGTCTATGAGCACGGAAATCAGTATTAGAAAAGATGTAGGGGCAAAGTGTTGATCAGTCTTCATGATTCAGATAAATAGATGAATGGATTAGTACATAAGGTAGAAAACAGATGACAGTTTGAACAAGACAGACAAGAGGGGTTAAATAAGCAGGAATGATGGCCACATGGGCTAATATAACAAAAAAATTCGATTACTGACAAAATTATTTAATTGGATAGATAAAAAGTCTACCGAACCGCTAGTCAGGGGAGACTTACCATATGGGATGAAAAGGAAAGACTGATTGGTGGGGATTGCATTGGACAATATTTGAAAACCTGAGAGCTTAAAGGTGGAAGAGAGGGTAATATGCAGACAGAGATTACTGCTTAAACATTACGCATGAGCTAATAAGAGAGAAAAGCTATGTGCATGTACATAACAGAGGTGGGAGAGAAGTGATCGAAAGTAGATGGGAAAGACAATGAAAGACATAGAAAACTAAAATGGAGTGAAGCAAAGAGTAGTTACAATGAAGAAATACTGAAACAGAAGAAATTAACATGAATTAAGGCCAGGTGGGTGGCGAGAATCCAAGGACGTTTTGTAGTGCTAGTATCCACCCGCAGAGTTCTGTGAAACTGGTGTCTGGAGGAAGAGTCCAGATGGCGTGTGTGGTGCAACAGGCGCCAATGTCATGAATGTGATGTTGTAGAGCATAATCTGCAACAGGATATTGTGAGTTGCCAGTATACACCCTCTGCATATGCCCATTCATCCTAATTGATAATTTGGTGGTAGTGATGCCGATGTAAAAGGCAGAACAGTGTTTACATAATAGCTGGTATATGATATGTGTCATTTTGCAGGTGGCTCTCCCTTTGACAGTATGTGTTTTGCCAGTTACAGGGCTATTATAGGTAGCGGTAGGAGAGGGTGCATAGAGCAAGTCTTGCAGTGGGGACAGTCACAGGGGAAGGACCCATAGGCTAGACGGATGGGTGCAGAAGGAACGTAGGGTCTGACAAGAATATTGCAAAGATTGGCAGGGTGATGGAAAGCTATTCTAGGTGTGGCGGGCAAAATTTCAGACAGAATGGATCTCATTTTAGGGCATGATTTTAGGAAGTTATGGTCCTGTCGAAGTAGCTGCTTAACACATTCCAGACCAGGATAATACTGAGTCACCAATGGTGTGCCCAAAGCTGTTTTGTGGAGGGATCAGCAGTAGCAGGATTGGACGTGATGGTCTGGAAAATTTGCTTTTTAAATAGTGGGGTAATTACGTGCAGTGAAGGCTGAGGTGAGAATGGTGGTGTATTGGTGTAAAGAGTCTGCTTCTGTACAAATACGTTTGCATCGGATGCCAAGGCTGTATCACAGGGAACATTTGACATGGAATCTGGCAACACTGAACACCTTCTCCCAATTAAATTTCACATTGTCCTATTTCGAATCCCACACCGCTTCCCTTGATGTTGATCTTGTCCTCACTGAAGGCCAGCAACACAATCCCATCCACATCAAACCTACAGGACTTACATTTTGACAGTTGCCATCCTTTCCATGTTTCACAGAAGTCGGCAGGTGAGAACTAGCACTACAACATGTCCTTGCTTCTCACCACCCTCCTGGTCTTAATTTATGTTTATTTCTTCCATCTCAGTATTATTCACTGTAACTACTCTTTGCTTCACTCCATGTTAGTTTTCTACATCTTTCATTGTCTTTCCCATCTATTTTTCGCCACCCCACCTCCCATCTCTTTTATGTACAATGCTCTTATCTTTTCACTGTTATTAACTCACGCATGATGTTTAAGCAGTAATCTCTGTCTGCAGTAATCTTTAAGCTCTCAGGTTCTTTTCCTTCACCCTTCTTCTCTCACCTTTAACCCTTCTACCTGAAGAAGGAGCCACTGGCTCTGAAAGCTTGCCAGTTACAACCATCTTTCATGTGTGTGTTCTCCCACCGCTTGAGTAGATTTTTTATCTATCCAATTAAATAATCCTATTGTTTGGTGTTTCTCTAATGTTAAGTCTTAAGTAACAATTTTAAACTTTTTTGGATTTACTATATGCAGATTATTTTTCCTGTTGCTTCGCTCATGAGGGATCAAAAAGATAAGTCAGTTTTTTTTTATGGTGCGCATTGTATTAGAGATACACACATTCACAGTTCCTTGGAAATGCCCACATCATATCACATGTATGTGCTCTCACTTAATCATAGTATTGTGTCGTAGGTTAGCCATTCCTATCTGAGACAGTAATGCTATGTACAATAGTTAGTGTCCTAAAGTTCAATGTTTAACATTTGCCATCACATATTATTATTATTATTTTAAATAATTTCAAAATCAGTATGGGATGTATATGCCATAAATGATTGTAGTTTCTTTATTGGAACATTCTTTAATGGCTGGAGGGAGTACTACATACAGCAGTTCTCAACAGAAAGAAATCGGCTGACACACATATTTTTTTAAACATAGATTCCAACACAAACCCATATAGTGAGTACATTATACTTGAGAAAATATTTTGCTCAATCCAGGACATTCTTCTCCTTAATACTGGCAACTATATATCCAATATTCGCTCATCATGGAGGACAATGCAATTAAACTGTATGCAAAATGACTAAGGTTCAATTCACATTATAAAATAGAACTGCGGAAGGATAATTATGGATCAGAATGTTCTTAAACATTGAAGCATCATATGCACACAGGTTACTGACAATGAGAGAGTGGTTCCCATTATGTGTGGATAATTTCAGTGCTAGCAAAGTAAGAATATGTTAGTAGCTAATGTAGCTGTGCTAGACAGCCCAATGTGGACCATAGCCAGAAGCAAAATGTCTGTACAGCTGCAACGTGTTTCTTCCTTCCACATATGTCTCACAACCTGGAAATCTGGGAAACTGGAGGTGCTATGTTGGTTTACTGACAATTTCTCTTTAGGTTTGTTGCCAAGTATTTGAAAACCTGTGAAATAATGAAATTTGATGAGAATTTTTGTTCAGTAGGCTGTTAAAATATGTGGAAATTGATTTCAATCAATTATTGACAAAATGATTTAATTGTATAGATAAAAAATCTACTCACCAAGCAGCAGCAGTACACACAAATGAAAGACAGTTGTAACTGACAACCTTTCAGAGCCAATGTCTCCTTCTTCAGGCAGAAGGGCTGAAGTGAAAGGAAGAGGGGTGAAAGAAAAGGACTTTTCCTTGCCAGTTACAGCTGTCTTTTATGTGTGTGTTATGCTGCCACTTGGTGAGTAGATTTTTTATCTATCCAATTAAATAATTTTGTGGAAATTCATCTGATAGCCAACACACTGGGGCTGGGCCGGGATCCACATCACTGTTGAATGCTAAAGAAACTTTGTAGGGTAAGCAGTAAGTGTATAAATATTTCTGTACAGTTACACATTGAATATGGATTAAAATATGGAATATATACAAAAAATGTGGATAATATCAGATAAATATGAAAATAGAATACAGGATGTATTTATACAGAAGGGGTAATTGAAATTTGCAATATAAACCCTAGATACATAGCAGAGGAATGGCAGCACACATACACTCAGTACAAACAAAAATATTATAAAGAGGTAGTAACCAGAGTTTGCGGTAGGACTTTTAACTTAAGCATTAGTAAGATATAGGAGAACATAAAGTGGGTACGTTCTAGAGACAAAACTGTCATATCCTCCTACATATGGGCCATGCTACATCAGAAGTAGGCATATCAGAAAAAGACATTTTTGTAGGGAATCACTGGAAGTGATTTAGAGGGAATGAAAAAAAAGGATTTGGCTATGGCATATAAAGTGGAGTTGGCCAGTATTGTAACACAAGACTTCATTGGGATTTTTAAAAAATGGAGGTGTATGACTACCTAATAACAAACCACACCTTGTGTGTGCAAGAAGAAGTCTACCATATCAATACCACATGTGTTCTTTTAGTGTCTATTAAGAGTTGTCTTTGGCACAGTCAGCACTGTGTTGATGGAAGTTTTTTCTAGATAGACATTTCATTTTGTGTTACTAGGGAAAAACTGGATAAAATGGCTACCCTAAGAAAAACGTTTTGTTTCATGTACCTTATTTGACGTACAAGCATATAGAATGTATCTTATTAAACTATGTACATTCTAGAACGATAAAAAAGTTGTATTATTTCTCAATACCTTGTTCTGTAGTAGAAAAGTTGGCCTAAATAAATGTCTGCAAAATGGCCACTTTGTCCAGTAGGTAGGGCAAAGTGGCCACAGGTGGATAAAAGGTAAAAAAGACTCAAAGAACAAGTTTAGGACACTGTGAATAGAAAGGAATTGCAAAATGAAGAACGTAGCCTACACACTCACATAGTGAAATTTATTTAAATTTGAGGAAAAATATTCAAACTTATTAACAATTTACCAAATTATACAAAACGTGTTTTACTTTCCAAGTTACAGTGCATCAAGTCACTTATCTCTACAATATTCACACACAAACACATCGTCATCTTCATCACACCCTGCACATTCTTCATGAGCCCACAGCTTGCAATCAGAACATCTAATCCAACCTTCATTGTCTTTGGATTTAGAGAAGGCCTCATTACAATACAAACATTCAGTGTCCTTATCTTCCTCGCTGTATTGTTCTTCACTGTATTCTCTAAAAAATTGCTTTTTGCACTTTACTCATAGCTTTCCAATTTGCACTTTCACTTTGTTATTAGGCCCTTTTATTTCAACAGCTTGTTTAGATGTGTTAGTCATTTCTTCTTTTTCTATGGGGTTTGTTCTTATTTTCTTGATCTGCTTTTTCTTCTTTGTCTTATCTTCTAACAGCTCGATTTTGTAAGGGCTAGAGACTATTACTGTTTCCTGACCCCTTCTTTGCCCTTTCTTTCTTTGTTGTTGCTGCCGGCCTAATTTGAATTTTGATACAGGTAGGCCTATAATATCTTTTGGGCTTACTGCAAAAGATGTTGACTGCGTGACCTTCTCATTTGTGTCAGCCATGAAAGTGTCCTCGTTATTGTTATTGCCACTCACTTCTCCTTCCTGCACAGCCACATTTTCATTAGTAGGACTATTAACTGCTTCTTTGCTATTTGCTGCTACAACATCAAATTCATCTTCTTCAATTTGCATAGGCCTATTAAGTACATCTTTAGAACCTTCAGTTCCTTTGTTTGTCTCATTTACTGTGTCCCTTCTATTATCATTTAAGTTTTCTCCACAGATTATGCCTACGTCCGATATGCACACCTCTGCAGCAATGAAATATGCATCTGAAAACATAGACGGGTTCAAAGGAACAATCCCGCATTTACGAAATCCATTTATCACTGTAGACGGTACTACTACCAGCAGAAATGCCTCTCCAAGAAGCTTACTGATTTGGAATTGTGTTATTACCTTTCCTGGGTTGTTTTGGAGGAACTTTTCATAAGCTCTGGCATAGAATGTTTTGAAAGGTGCCATAAATGATACATCTAGAGGTTGTAGTTTGTGGCTACAATATAGTGGTAAACACACTACAGTTGTATTATTTTCTCTGAATAAGTAGGACTGGATTGTCAGCCATAGGTTTTGTGTAATTCAAGAAATGATCAAACCATTTCATGAAAATATCCATCTGTGTTCATCCACTGTGATGGCAGGAAAATGTGGTTCCTGGAGGAGCTCCATCCTGAAGTTCAACTTTCATTCTTTGTCTGGGAAATATCACAAAGGGTGGAATAAATGTCCCCCCTGCAGACATGCATATGGCTACTGTTGAAAGCAAAACTTTTTCTGCTGACGTAATAGCACCAACTTGGCGTCTGCCTTTACAAGAAAAAACTTTGAAATTTCTAGACTGAATTGTTGTTAGACCAGTTTCGTCAACATTGTAGATTCCATGAGCAGGGTAAAAGTGTTTTTCTTGCACTTCCTGGAGAATGTTGAAAAATCTTTGCACATTAGCTTTATTAAAGCCCTGAGACCTGGCCATTGAAGTCGATTCTGGTTTCCTAAGGCTTATGTTTGGATGTCTTTTCTGAAACTGTGCCACCCAGTCCTAGCTGCTCACATTTTTTTTTTTTTTTTTTTCCCATTATTAAATGGGTGTGGCAGAATATTTCACTCAGCAAGTTGAAACGCCAAGTGTCGTAAATCAGTTACTGATATGCCATAATATCTTTGTTCCATGTCAAAAATATGGCTAACAAGTTCTTCTTCTTGCTTTTCATTGAAAACACTTCTAATGTTTCCAAGAATATTCTTATTTTCAATACTATCATGGTTTTTCTTCTGGAATCTTCATTTAAGTGTGTTTCTTGGAACACTGAACTGCTTGGCTGCTGTTTCAAAGGGCATCTTTTCTTTTCTTACTGCTTCCAGTGCCTGTTGTATAGCCTGGGAATCCCACAATTGTTGCAGTGATTTTCTCAAATAATTTGACAGCATCTTAGCACATTCCTGTAATAATAGAATATACGTTTCAAAAATCAGTTAATATATTAATACTTTAGTATACCTACACCTACCCATCTATCTCCTTGAGACTTGTTGGCAAAACCAAAAAAGTCTCTTTGAATAGTTTTAAGTGTTCTCCACTAGGCTGCAGCACTCTCGAAGGGAATAAAAGCAAGTGGCTACTTTACCCGCCCTGGCCACTATAGCTGCCCATACCCTATATGCATGTTAATTTTCATGATACTTCAGAGATGGAGGAAAAGTTGATATTTTGGACCTTTTTATAGTTAACATTGCTTTAGAGCCATACATTCACAGTTTGTTGGAGATTGATGTAGCACATCACTTGTTACTGTGCCCACCAAACCACAGCATGGTCTGCTGCCATAGCAAACACTGACCTTCCAAAAGTGTGCCTGCTTCGTGCTGTCTTCATCAGTATGCCAGAGACCGCAGTGCTCTAAAGATATAAACAAACATCGTTATATGTGGAATTTTTCTATACACTATAGCAAATAGGCCACTGGAAATAGTAGCAGCTGTAAAATACCTAAACCAGAATTACATATCACCCTCATGATATGTTTTGGGAAATGAATTTGATTTTCAATTACGTTTTTTCAGTGTGTTAGGTGCTGTCTACCCCATATGCCAGTGTCCTTAGTAATATTACCGTAATTTCTGGATAACTTTAAAAAAGTAGTCATATTTGCAAAGTGTTCAAGTGTTTTGGGTAAAAATTAATTTCTCTGGTTATGTGGGAATACTGTAGGTCATGAAAATTTATCAGAAAGCAAGCACACTCAAAATAATGGGTATATAATACCATGCAGTTAGAAATGTAAGCATGAAAATGCAGGGTTTTCTTGTGCTTCCAATTGGAAACCACCTTTATCTAACATGCTGAGAACTGTCTAAACAAGGGAGTTTCACTATGGATCACCCTATCCATATACATAAGAAATGAAAATTGAAAAAAAGTGGCACAAGCAGTCATAATATTATTGAGGAACCATTAAAAATTTTATTATTTATTTCATCTTTCATAACGAACAGGATTTGTTGTAGGAACAAATTTTGGGGAGGGGCGTGGGACTGTTTTGAAAGATGATATGTGATACAATTATCATAGTTTACTTCTGCATACATAAGTGATACAAAAATGTTTCTAATGATTCCACCATGGTGGCCAACCTATCAACATGAAAGAGCTCATTCTACAGCTACCTTCAATGTGTCAGAATGTCTTTCATTTAGTGCACTCAACTTGAAAAAATGTTTACTGCACAGGAGTACTTTGCTAGCACTTGTAGCATACTAAAAATGTTTAATTTATGAAAATGTCCTCAAGAATTAGGGAGATGTGTAATTTAAAAAATCTGAGTGTTTAATGCAACCTGCTTCTACTCTGCTATTGATCACTTTGACTGGTGGCATGTGTCTTTCTTATCCCGCCTCTACTTCCAGCTGTTAGCATCTGATATGTAATCACAGGTACTGCCTTCACAGGCTGTTATTGGTCTTTTCCATTTTATATATACAAAGGTTGTTCAATAAGTAACGCCCCACACTTCTTTAAAAAGCCATTAATATACATAACAAACATCTTGTTGGTGTTTCACATTTGTTCTGCGTGCCAGTGAAGTTTCAAACTGTTCTGGCAGATGGCAGAACCATAGTACCACATCAAAATGGCATCTACATACAACTCACATAAAAGCAGTGGGCTGTTATTGAATTCTTGTGTGCAGACAAAGAAACTGTGGTGAACATCCATAAACGTTTGGCTGCAGTGTATGGCGATGCTGATAGGAGTGCAGTTGGGTGATGGGTAAAGAAAGTTACAGCCTCAGGAAATGTAGAAACAAAGCTCCATGATCAGTCATGCTCAGGATGTCCTGTCACAGCCACTGCTCCAAACATGCCGAATTGTGCGGATGCCATTATTCATGCCGATTGGCACATCACAACTCGACAACTGGTTCTACAGCTATCAGTCAGCATTGGAAGTGCATCTGCAATGATCAAGACTCTTGGATATTCAAGAAGATACTCATGAGGGGTTCCACAAATGCTCACAGCGGACCACAAGATTCAAATAAAGGCCATTTCATCTGAATTGTGGAGCGTTTTGAGACCAACAGAGAGGCCTTTCTGTAATGGACCGTTATGGGGTATGAAAACTGGGTACACCACCTTACGCTGTAAACAAAAAGGCAGTCCATGGAGTGGCATCATCCTCATTCACCACAAAAGAAGAAATTCAGGACAACTCCCTCTGCCACTTAAAGATTCTCAATGGCGAACACAGTTAGAAGATGACAAGAGAGCCAGTCATGTGATGAAAACATGGCTATGCATACAGGACAAGGGCTTTTACCAGCAGGGAATACATGCTCTTCCACAACATTGGTGTGTGCCCATAGAACGTGATGGAGACTATGTAGAAAAATAGGACATGGACAAGACATGTTGATGTATTTTGTTGCCAAATTCTGACTCTTAACAATGAATATGTTCTGAGGAGAAAAAAAAGTGGGTAATTACTTATTGAATGACCCCCATAGTTCTAATGGTAACAGAGCAAGTTTTCTTCCTCTTTGCGGGTGATCAAGACGGGTCATATCAGCACATTAAGTCCTGTCGACTGCTGATACTGGCATGGTGGTCTGTACCAGATCAGCTAGGTGTGATGAGGCAGCATCTGGTTGAGGCAGGGGCAGAGGGCATTGGAGACTCATGCAGAGACAATTACTTGTATGTATCTTTTAGAACATTCTCAACAACATGTTTTTTTCTTCCATTCCTATCCACTGTTGGGGAAACTACATACTGTACAGTTTAGTGATTTGCAGATATGCTCCTGCTCTGATTTTCCATCATTTATTTATAAATAGTGACCGGATTATATGCATTGCAAAATCTTTAAATATGCATGAAAAATGCCTAAAAATGCACAAAAAGTGCCAAAATACACAAGATCAAACAATAAACACTGCGTGCATTATATCTCAAAGTTGAACCTGTGCATATCAGTAGTGGGGCTTGGAGAGAAGGGCAACACTTTTCATTGTTGCCAGATGTATCCAAGATGGCAGGGTGCTGTGGTTCCAGATTGTGTTGATTAGGTACGAACCCTAATTTAGTAGTTAACCTTTCCTCCAAACCTCTCTCCCAATCCGAAACCTCTGTCCTATCCAAAGGCCTCACCTTCAGCCCTACTCCCAGATTCAACCAAACAGCCCTTGTCAAAGATTTACTGTCCTACACTTGTACTCTCTGATGGAAATATCACTTTGCCATGAAGAAAAATTATCCTTAATGATCCAACTCCCCAAGACACTATCCAAATTGAACCCTGCCTGGAACAGTTCCGTCCTCTGTCACAGCAGGACCCACCTCCTCTTCCTCAAAATCACCCTCTCCAAACCTTCCAGGAATTTATCACTTCCAGCCTTGCTTCTCAATCCTTCTTAAAAAATCTTAATCCTACTCCCAGCATCACCACTGCTGAAGCCCAGGCTATCCGTGATCTGAAGGCTGACCAATCCATCGTCATTCTTCCAGCGGACAAGGGTTCCACGACCGTGGTACTTGATTGTCAGGAGTATGTGGCTGAGGGACTGCATCAGCTTTCAGACAACACTACATACAAAGTTTGCCAAGGTAATCCCATTCCTGATGTCCAGGCGGAGCTTCAAGGAATCCTCAGAACCTTAGGCCCCCTACAAAACCTTTCACCTGACTCCATCAACCTCCTGACCCCACCAACACCCCGCACCCCTACCTTCTACCTTCTTCCTAAAATTCACAAACCCAATTATCCCGGCCGCCCCATTGTAGCTGGTTACCAAGTCCCCACAGAACGTATCTCTGCCTACGTGGATCAACACCTTCAACCCATTACATGCAGTCTCCCATCCTTCATCAAAGACACCAACCACTTTCTTGAATGCCTGGAATCCTTACCCAATCTGTTACCCCCAGAAACCAACCTTGTAACCATTGATGCCACTTCCTTATACACAAATATTCCGCACGTCCAGGGCCTCGCTGCGATGGAGCATTTCCTTTCACGCCGATCACCTGCCACCCTACCTAAAACCTCTTTCCTCATTACCTTAGGCAGCTTCATCCTGACTCACAACTTCTTCACTTCCGAAGGCCAGACATACCAACAATTAAAGGGAACAGCCATGGGTACCAGGATGGCCCCCTCGTATGCCAACCTATTTATGGGTTGCTTAGAGGAAGCCTTCTTGGTTACCCAAGCCTGCCAACCCAAAGTTTGGTACAGATTTATTGATGACATCTACATGATCTGGACACACAGTGAAGAAGAACTCCAGAATTTCCTCTCCAACCTCAACTCCTTTGGTTCCATCAGATTCACCTGGTCCTACTCCAAATCCCATGCCACTTTCCTTGACATTGACCTCTATCTGTCCAATGGCCAGCTTCACACATTCGTCCACATCAAACCCACCAACAAGCAACAGTACCTACATTATGACAGCTGCCACCCATTCCACATCAAACGGTCCCTTTCCTACAGCCTAGGTCTTCATGGCAAACGAATCTGCTCCAGTCCAGAATCCCTGAACCATTACACCGACAACCTGAAAACAGCTTTCGCATCCCGCAACTACCCTCCCGACCTGGTACAGAAGCAAATTACCAGAGCCACTTCCTCATCCCCTCAAACCCAGAACCTCCCACAGAAGAACCACAAAAGTGCCCCACTTGTGATAGGATACTTTCTGGGACTGGATCAGACTCTGAATGTGGCTCTCCAGCAGAGATCCGACTTCCTCAAATCCTGCCCTGAAATGAGATCCATCCTTCATGAAATCCTCCCCACTCCACCAAGAGTGTCTTTCTGCCGTCCACCTAACCTTCGTAACCTCATGGTTCATCCCTATGAAATCCCCAAACCACCTTCCCTACCCTCTGGCTCCTACGCTTGTAACCGCCCCCGGTGTAAAACCTGTCCCATGCACCCTCCCACCACCGCCTACTCCAAGTCCTGTAACTCGGAAGGTATACACGATCAAAGGCAGAGCCACGTGTGAAAGCACTCACGTGATTTACCAACTGACCTGCCTACACTGTGAAGCTTTCTATGTGGCAATGACCAGCAACAAACTGTCCATTCGCATGAATGGACACAAGCAGACAGTGTTTGTTGGTAATGAAGATCACCCTGCGGCTAAACATGCCTTGGTGCACGGCCAGCACATCTTGGCACAGTGTTACACCGTCCGGGTTATCTGGATACTTCCCACTAACACCAACGTGTCAGAACTCCGGAGATGGGAACTTGCCCTTCAGTATAACCTCTCTTCCCGTTACCCACCAGGCCTCAACCTCTGCTAATTTCAAGTTGCCGCCGCTCATACCTCACCTGTCATTCAACAACATCTTTGCCGCTGTACTTCCGCCTCGACTGACGTCTCTGCCCAAAATCTTTGCCTTTACAAATGTCTGCTTGTGTCTGTGTATGTGCGGATGGATATGTGTGTGTGTGTGTGCGAGTGTATACTGTCCTTTTTTCCCCCTAAGGTAAGTCTTTCCGCTCCCGGTATTGGAATGACTCCTTACCCTCTCCCTTAAAACCCACATCCTTTCGTCTTACCCTCTCCTTCCCTCTTTCCTGATGAAGCAACCGTTGGTTGCGAAAGCTTGAATTTTGTGTGTATGTTTGTGTTTGTTTGTGTGTCTATCAACATGCCAGCACTTTCATTTGGTAAGTTACATCATCTTTGTTTTGAGATATACACTCCTGGAAATGGAAAAAAGAACACATTGACACCGGTGTGTCAGACCCACCATACTTGCTCCGGACACTGCGAGAGGGCTGTACAAGCAATGATCACACGCACGGCACAGCGGACACACCAGGAACCGCGGTGTTGGCCGTCGAATGGCGCTAGCTGCGCAGCATTTGTGCACCGCCGCCGTCAGTGTCAGCCAGTTTGCCGTGGCATACGGAGCTCCATCACAGTCTTTAACACTGGTGGCATGCCGCGACAGCGTGGACGTGAACCGTATGTGCAGTTGACGGACTTTGAGCAAGGGCGTATAGTGGGCATGCGGGAGGCCGGGTGGACGTACCGCCGAATTGCTCAACACGTGGGGCGTGAGGTCTCCACAGTACATCGATGTTGTCGCCAGTGGTCGGCGGAAGGTGCACGTGCCCATCGACCTGGGACCGGACCGCAGCAACGCACGGATGCACGCCAAGACCGTAGGATCCTACGCAGTGCCGTAGGGGACCGCACCGCCACTTCCCAGCAAATTAGGGACACTGTTGCTCCTGGGGTATCGGCGTGGACCATTCGCAACCGTCTCCATGAAGCTGGGCTACAGTCCCGCACACCGTTAGGCCGTCTTCCGCTCACGCCCCAACATCGTGCAGCCCGCCTCCAGTGGTGTCGCGACAGGCGTGAATGGAGGGACGAATGGAGACGTGTCGTCTTCAGCGATGAGAGTCGCTTCTGCCTTGGTGCCAATGATGGTCGTATGCGTGTTTGGCGCCGTGCAGGTGAGCGCCACAATCAGGACTGCATACGACCGAGGCACACAGGGCCAACACCCGGCATCATGGTGTGGGGAGCGATCTCCTACACTGGCCGTACACCACTGGTGATCGTCGAGGGGACACTGAATAGTGCACGGTACATCCAAACCGTCATCGAACCCATCGT
Source organism: Schistocerca serialis cubense (assembly GCF_023864345.2). Taxonomy (NCBI): domain Eukaryota; kingdom Metazoa; phylum Arthropoda; class Insecta; order Orthoptera; family Acrididae; genus Schistocerca; species Schistocerca serialis. The sequence continues at coordinate 202,757,509 of NC_064638.1, forward strand.
TCTACCATTCCTAGACCGGCAAGGGAATTTGCTGTTCCAACAGGACAATGCACGTCCGCATGTATCCCGTGCCACCCAACGTGCTCTAGAAGGTGTAAGTCAACTACCCTGGCCAGCAAGATCTCCGGATCTGTCCCCCATTGAGCATGTTTGGGACTGGATGAAGCGTCGTCTCACGCGGTCTGCACGTCCAGCACGAACGCTGGTCCAACTGAGGCGCCAGGTGGAAATGGCATGGCAAGCCGTTCCACAGGACTACATCCAGCATCTCTACGATCGTCTCCATGGGAGAATAGCAGCCTGCATTGCTGCGAAAGGTGGATATACACTGTACTAGTGCCGACATTGTGCATGCTCTGTTGCCTGTGTCTATATGCCTGTGGTTCTGTCAGTGTGATTATGTGATGTATCTGACCCCAGGAATGTGTCAATAAAGTTTCCCCTTCCTGGGACAATGAATTCACGGTGTTCTTATTCCAATTTCCAGGAGTGTATTTTTCCCACGTGGAATGTTTCCCTCTATTTTTATATAATGGAAGGGGTAGATAATCGCAAATCGATGTAGGGTGATCCTGCCACTTCCCTGCATATACATACTTGAAAATATAACGTATTTAAAGCAGAACTTACATACAAAAAGACCACTCATCACACAATAAACAGCTATGTTACAAACAAAAATTGGATGTACATGTTCAAAGCACCAACACAAAGTTGTTTCAAAAAGGTCTTATCCATCCTAGAATGAAACTATACAATGTGTTACCAGATACCATTAAATACATACAAAACATTGGTCACTTGAAATCTAAAATGAAGTCGTACTTGGTTGATCACTCGTTTTATACAGTAAATGAATACCTACAAAAATAAATTTTTCGATGTTAACCCAATGTAGTCTTATACAGAAGAACATTTGTATATTATCTCTCTGTATATAGTGTAACAACATTTATTTAAGTATTCATCATTAATTGATATATTAATGTGTGTTATTATCTACAAAGGTATATTATATGTAAAACTGTTAACATTAACATAAAAATCCAAATATCTCTTGCACATTGTGCAGCTGTAGATGAAAATGGATCAATAAATCAGTTCAGTGCTATAATTTGATTTAAGCAATATTTGCATAGGAAGCCTTTGAGGATAGGATTTGTAAGATCCTGAAAAGGAATATTGCTTGCAGTGAATGCTTCACATGGATCCATGTTAAATCGACATTTTTGGTTACCTTGCTACTGCAACTTGCTGTTGTCAGAAGTTGTTGTCGTGGTCCTTTCTTCTGCATTCCATCGATATGAAGACTTATCTTGATATGCTTGTCTATTTGAAACTTTTTTTGCAGGAAAAAGATTTTCTCGCAAGCCCAACAGTATAAAACAATTCCGTCATATGTTCAAAGATGGTCAGATATTCTTGAAACAACACTTCTAATCTTTTATCGGGCTGCATGGCACACAACATGTTACACACTACACGTAAACACATTCTGCTGGTACAAGTAAATGGAAAGCTAAACTGAAACTATGGATGTGCGACTAAAAGCTTGTGTAGTTTAATTTAATTGTTGCCCGCGCATTCTGTATGACAAAGGGGGGGATTAACTGGAGGGCATGGGTGCAGGAGCATCGACTCTGTCAGCCTGTTCCTCTTCCTCTTCTGTAATGATTTTGTTAGGCATTGGCCTCTCTATTAGCGATCGCTCACACTTCTAGGTCATGGTCAGTCTGTGAGACATCAAAACTATATCTAACTAGAGACCGCCCGTCTAAATTTTTAAAATATTGTAAACAGACAGCGAAAATACGCATCGGCACTGGTTTTTAGTTAAAATATGCAATAACCAGTGAAAAGGAGCCAAATATGCAAATGCATAAGCAACATGCAAATGCATATTATCCAGAACGCGCCGGCAACAATTAAATTAAACTACGCAAGCTTTTAGTCACACGTCCATAGTTTCAGTTTAGCTTTCCATTTACTTGTACCAGCTGAATGTGTTTACGTGTAGTATGTAACAGGTTGTGTGCCATGCCGCCTGAAAAAAGATTAGAAATGTCGTTTCATGAATAACTGACCATCCTGGAACATATGACAGAATTGTTTTATACCGTTGGGCTTGCGAGAACCGAGGAGCAGCAATATAGTGATGTCACACTAATAATGCAAGGATTATGTAATCTTAGCATGTATTGTGCTCTTTGTTAAGTGGGAGATACAGGTGTATTTGTTAAAATATGCACTGCTTTGGTTGTGTAACATGGCATGCCCATGTAATTTGTTTAAATATCACACTACGGTGACTGGCCAGTCTCTTATTTACATGTGTGTCTTTGTAATACTGAGGTAGAATCAACAAATTTGTAAATGGTAACACGGGGATGTGGTCAAACATCAGTGTGTTCGTGTAAGGTCCAAGCCGGAATGTATTTATTTTTAAATAATGCATTCTGCAAATTGTTTTATGCAGTGTATCAACGTATTTTGTTAATATGATTACTAAACATTTAAAATCATATATTTGCATACATCTTAGGATGGAAACAAGGATATTTGGGGGAAAATTTATCAAAACTGTAAACAGCAATGGGAGGTGATGTGCTTCACTCTATGGTATCACACATTAATAATACAGGGACATGTTTCTCATTGCGACAGTTTTGTTGCAGAACTGTGGTAATTGCTCAGTCCGCTACTTACAATGGTTATTTGTGGAAAAGTGGTCAAAATTAAAAATTATTGTGGGAGATAGTGTTATTACAGAAAATGTCCAACATTTTGCTGCTAATTGTGTCAGTTCAGATAGGTACAAAACGTGAAGGCAACCATTTTGGACCATTAATTTCGGTAAGATGTCTACCATTTTTTAAGTAGGATAACACCCAGTCACATAATTTATCTAGAGGAGTGGCTAGATTAGTATTTTCTACTTTTTTTGTAGAATATGCTGTCATGCCATTAAATCATAATAGTTGAGCCACATACTACAATGTCAAAGTATTTTACCTCTTAAATTACATTAATATTAGCAACCATTCTGCAGAATCAATTCAGCCACACAGTGTAATGTGGAAGTGTCTTACCTCATAAATTTGCTAGTATTTCTTAAGTAATATGATGCACAAACCTCAGATGACAAGGACCATGCAATTACTTAACATTAAAAGGGGGAAGGGTAACTTGATTCCTATTAGCCCAGAGGAGGGCAGGGGACCTACCATCCTATTGGTCGATATAATTGGGAGAGGGTGATCTTGAATATACCATAAACAATCACTTGAGATTTGGGGATCTCCCAAGGAGAGAGGGCTGGTGGACATGGATTCACATGACCATGAACAAATCTCCTGCTATTGCCTCATGTGCAAACTGAAAACATCGCTGCAAGTACAACCTGATGTTGGATATGATCTTGAGAAAAGATTGTTATCTCTCTTAGAATGTCCACTATTTTCCTACACGCAAGGTCCATACTGATTTCCATCCTCGTGAACAGATGATTGAAGCCTGCACAGTGCCACAGATGCAGACCATTGTGGGCAGAGTATTGTGTTATAGAGGCATTCACATGAGATTCTGTGGGAGCTGTGGCAGTAATGACAGCTGCAGACTAATTGAATTAACTGCATCCGTTCACACTCTGTATCCTCCTTATCGTGATGGAATTTTCCAGCAGAATAACTGTCCGTGTCACAAGGTCAGAATTGAGGCGTTTGCGAAGCGTAAAAGTGATGCAACATTGATTTCTTAGTCACCAAATTTGCCTGAGATGAACGTGATGGAGCATACTGTAACAAAAGTCGCGGGATAGTGATATGCACATGTATAGATGACGGCAATATCACATACACAAGGTATAAAAGGGCAATGCATTGTCAGATCTGTCATTTGGACTCAGGTGATTCATGTGAAAAGGTTTCTGATATGATTATGGCTGCACAATTGGAACTGACAGACTTTAAATGCAGAATGGTAGTTGGAGCTAGATGCTTGGGACATTCCATTTTGGAAAATGTTACAGAATTCAATATTCTGAGATCCACAGCGTCAAGAGGTGCTGACAATACCAAATTTCAGGCATTAACTCTCACCGTGGACAATGTAGTGGCCCAAGCCTTCATTTAACGACTGAGAGCAGCAGTGTTTGTGTAGAGTTGTCAATGTTAACAGAAATGCGACACTGCATGAAATAACAGAAATCAGTGTGGGACATGTGACAAACATATACTTTAGGGCAGTGCAATGAAATTTGGCATTAATGGTCTATGGAAACAGATGACCAACTTGAGGGCCTTTGTCAACAGCATGATAATTGCTGCAGCACCTCTCCTGGGCTCGTGACCATATCAGTTGGATCGTAAATGACTGGAAAGCTGTGGCCTGGTCAGATGAGTTCTAATTTCAGTTGGTAAGAGCTGATGATAGGTTTCAAGCATGCTGCAGATACTATGGGCCCAATTTGTCAACAAGGCACTGTGCAAGCTGGTGGTGGCTCCATAATGTGTGGGCTGTGCTTGCACGGAATGGACTGGGGCTATAGCCTTCCCAAACATTGATGAAATATTCATCGTGTCACTGGGCCACATTCTAGACAGTTCTGGTGAGTGATTTGACTTACCAGATTGCTCGACATGAATCCTATTGAACATTTATGGGACACAATGGAGAGGTCAGTTTGTGCACAAACCCCTGCACTGGCAACACTTTTGCAGTTGTGGACAGCTATAGAGGCACCATTTTTACACAGGCTTTGAAACACCTGTTGAGTCCATGTCACATCGAGTTGTTGCACTACGCCAGCCAAAAGGAGGTCTGATGTATTTGAAGGTATACCATGACATGTCACGTCAGAGCTGGGATGCTACTGGCGACCAGCTCTGTGCCTGTAAATCAGTGGCTGGTATTTTATGGGAATTGTGTGATCTGTCTGTAGATATCTGGTGCCACATATCTCCAGAAATGAACCAAGGATCTGTCAAACCCATATCAAGCACGATATTACACAATTCAGTGGGTCTGTGGGACAGTAATACGTGCTGATCTATTCCACACTGCTGTGTTGGTCATGGCACACAGAAAAATGGAAGCATATCACAAGGAAGTGAAATTAGGCAGTTTGACAACAAAATGAAATGTTTGTACTTCATTTTTTTCTTTTTAAAAGCTCTCTGGTGCTCAAAAAATGTGCTTTAAAAAATTTTAAGTGTTCTGGGCTGAAGCATAAAAAAGACTGTAGTTTAAATGTCTGCAGCCATCTCCCAAGGAGTTATGAGCACTCAATGCTCATTCAGCAGGAACAGAATGACAATGAGCTACTGTAGTCATAGTTAATAGATAAGTTCTGATACAGAACTCTGTTTGCAAATGTTCTGTTTTGATTTAAAATAAGTTTGAAATTAGGATGTTTTTCAAATCTTTTGCTTAATGACAGCGACTGAGGGGTATGTATGTAAATCTTGAGGAAAATTTGTGGAACAAAATTTTTGGTACCGGACAAGTGGGGGAAATATTTTATCTGCCTAGCTTTCCTTCTAATGTCTACATCTACATCTGTGTTCACATGGTTACTCTGCAATTCACACTTAAGTGCCTGGCAGAGGTTTCATTAAATCATTTTCACACTACTTCTCAACCATTCGACTCTTGAATGGCGCGTGGGAAAATGGAACACCAAAATCTTTCCATTCGAACATTTACATGTTTTATGAAAAGTTTGTTGTTATCATTTAAAATAAACTTTTTAGTTACATAGTACTTTATTAAACTCATGACAGAGTTTCATCAAGTGATCATATCTCATTTGATACAGAATAACTTGCATTTCTTTGTGGCTTAGTAACAATTTCTTCCCTGTATAAAAGTTGACTCAGCCTGTTTTATATCCCATAACTAAACTACAGGGATAACTTTTCCAATATAGATGTAGATGCATATGAAATTCATTATTGTCACTTTCAAATAATTCTACATTGCAGCTTCTGTCAAAATATTCTCAGGGACCACCTCAGATTCTTTGATAATTTAATGAGGGTATGCTGAAGTTGATTTACATCCTGAAATGAGTCATACTATGAGAATTGTAGTTTTTAGGCTTATATACCATCAAAAATGACATGAGATGCCTTCAAGTTGCACCATCTCAAATTTCTTTCTCACAAATTAATCACATGAGAACTGTGTACCTCTTTGCAACTGTACACATTTTTCACAATATTCATGCTATTACTCCATGGTTGCTGCAAAAGCTTGTTTCGGAGTCTGGTCTGACCATTGGAAAATTACAGATCCCCCCAGGGGGCCCACAGTCCCTTTTGTGGGTAGGTGTGTGGCATGCATGGGGGCCCCTAGCTATTGCAGTCTCCTTCCTTTTTCCAGACTGCATTACCGTTCCTCTTCCTAGCCTTCCCTGTTCTTGCTCCTTTCTCCCTGCCCTCCTCCTTTCCTTCTTGGTGGACTTCTTTGTATCTACCTGGCTATCCTCTTGGCTTTGTTTTGGTATGTGCTATTGTTTAGTTTGCTGTTTCCATCTCCTTTTCGGCATTTTTGGTCCCCTTGCGGTTTGACCCCCATTTCCAACATTTTCCGTTCAATGTGAGCTGACTTCCATTTCCAACATTTTCCATTCAGTGTGAGCCATTTGGGGATGAACATGGTACCTAGTTTCCATGGTGCAGGCTCCTCTCCCCCTCCCCTCCCTTTTCCCTTTGCACCCTGGCCCCCATCCTGCTAGGTTACCAGCACAGTAGCCAGTCTGTGGCGTGGGGCTGTTAAGTGCCCACTCAGCTGAGCTACAGGGATCACACTGCTAGTAACTGAGCTGTTAACGCCTCGTGTATGCCAAGGAGTTGATGCTCATCAATTTGGAGCATCAGAACTCCCGGCAATGGCCGCCGTGCCAGAAGGCCCTTGCTGTGGCTGGGTGGTGCCCACGGGGTGAGACCCTAGTCAGAGTGGGTGGTACTAGGGTGGATGTCTTGCCCATGAAGCGACAAAAGCTTCAACATCCTAGCCATTCTGTGACCGTCTCTGAGAGTGATAATAGACATTGCACTCCTTCTTCTGATCTTTCAGCCATCCCCTCTCTGGCCACCCTCTGAGAAGTGGCTCAAGCTCACCGGCTTGGGTTGAAACCTTTCCCTCGGTACCTGTTCTGTACCAGGACAGATAGCGAGAGTTTTGCCACGACCAAGCCTTTTTTTTTCGTGGAGCCGATTGAAGATAAGTATTGCAAAGTACGGTCCGGTTTTTTATTCATAAACACATCTTCTGCAGCCCTGAGTGCTTGTGACCATCTCGGTGACATCTCAGTCTCCGCCCCACCCCACCAATCTTAGAACTCGGTACAGGGTATCATTTTCCACAGGGATCTTCTTCTCCAAACTGATGAGGAGCTCCATGCATACCTAGAGTGCGGAGGAGTCCAATTTATCCGCCGTGTAGAGCGAGGCCCTAAAAACAATCGCACTGATATGGGTGCCTTTATCCTGGCCTTCAAGGGGGATACCCTCCCAGAGAAGGTAAAGGTGATGGTGTATCACTGTGATGTAAAACCTTACATTCCACTACCGATCATCATCATCATCATCATCATCATCATTTAAGACTGATTATGCCTTTCAGCATTCAGTCTGGAGCATAGCCCCCTTATGAAATTCCTCCATGATCCCCTATTCAGTGCTAACATTGATGCCTCTTCTGATGTTAAGCCTATTACTTCAAAATCATTCTTAACTGAATCCAGGTATCTTCTCCTTGGTCTACCCTGACTCCTCCTACCCTCTACTGCTGAACCTATGAGTCTCTTGGGTAACCTTGCTTCTCCTATGCGTGTAACATGACCCCACCATCTAAGCCTGTTCGCCCTGACTGCTACATCTATAGAGTTCATTCCCAGTTTTTCTTTGATTTCCTCATTGTGGACACCCTCCTGCCATTGTTCCCATCTACTAGTACCTGCAATAATCCTAGCTACTTTCATATCCGTAACCTCAACCTTGTTGATAAGTTAACCTGAATCCACCCAGCTTTCACTCCCATACAACAAAGTTGATCGAAAGATTGAACGGTGCACAGATAACTTAGTCTTGGTACTGACTTCCTTCTTGCAGAAGAGAGTAGATCATAGCTGAGCGCTCACTGCATTAGCTTTGCTACACCTCGCTTCCAGTTCTTTCACTATGTTGCCATCCTGTGAGAATATGCATCCTAAGTACTTGAAACCGTCCACCTGTTCTAACTTTGTTCCTCCTATTTGGCACTCAATCCGTTTATATTTCTTTCCCACTGACATTACTTTCGTTTTGGAGATGCTAATCTTCATACCACAGTCCCTACATTTCTGCTCTAGCTCTGAAATATTACTTTGCAAACTTTCAATCGAATCTGCCATCACAACTAAGTCATCCACATATGCAAGACTGCTTATTTTGTGTTCACATATCTTAATCTCACCCAGCCAGTCTATTGTTTTCAACATATGATCCATAAATAATATGAACAACAGTGGAGACAGGTTGCAGCCTTGTCTTACCCCTGAAACTACTCTGAACCATGAACTCAATTTACCGTCAACTCTAACTGCTGCCTGACTATCCATGTAAAGACCTTTAATTGCTTGCAAAAGTTTGCCCCCTATTCCATAATCTCGTAGGACAGACAATAACTTCCTCCTAGGAACCCAGTCATATGCCTTTTCTAGATCTATAAAGCATAGATACAATTCCCTGTTCCACTCATAACACATCTCCATTATTTGCCATAAGCTAAAGATCTGGTCCTGACTACCTCTAAGAGGCCTAAACCCACACTGATTTTCATCCAATTGGTCTTCAACTAATACTCGCACTTTCCTTTCAACAATACCTGAGAAGATTTTACCCACAACACTGATTAAAGAGATACCTCTGTAGTTGTTACAATCTTTTCTGTTTCCATGTGTAAAGATTGGTGTGATTACTGCTTTTGTCCAGTCTGATGGAACCTGTCCCGACTCCCAGGCCGTTTCAATTATCCCGTGTAGCCATTTAAAACCTGACATTCCACTGTATTTGCTGAGTTCCGACTTAATTTCATCCACCCCAACTGCTTTATTGCACTGCAACCTATTGACCATTTTCTCCACTTCCTCAAATGTGATTCTATTTCCATCACCATTCCTATCCCATTCTACCTTGAAATCTGAAACATTACTGATTGTATTTTCACCTACATTGAGCAACTCTTCTAAATATTCCCTCCATCTGCCCAAGGCATCCACAGGATTCACCAGCAGTTTTCCTGACCTGTCCAAAATACTTGTCAGTTCCTTCTTACCTCCCTTTCGAAGATCGATAATTACACTCCAGAATGGTTTTCCAGCAGCTTGACCCATAGTCTCCAACCTGTTTCCAAAGTCTTCCCAAGATTTCTTCTTGGACGCTGCAATTATCTGTTTGGCTTTGTTTCTTTCTTCAACATAATTTTCTCTGTCTACCTGAGTTCTAGTATGTAGCCATTTTTGATATGCCTTCTTTTTCCTTTTACAGGCTGCCTTGACTGTATCATTCCACCAAGCTGTTTGCTTCATCCTACTTTTACACACTACTGTTCAAAGACATTCTTTAGCCACTTCTAGTACTGTGTCCCTGTACCTTGTCCATTCCTTTTCCAATGACTGTAATTGACTACATTCAACTAACTGGTACCTTTCTGAGATCGCTGTTATGTACTTGTGCCTGATTTCCTTATTCTGAAGTTTCTCCACTCTTATCCTCCTACATATGGACATGACCTCCTGCACTTTTGGCCACACAATCCCAATTTCACTGCAGATTAAATAATGATCAGTGTCATCAAAGAATCCCCTGAATACAGTGTGTCCCTAACAGCCTTCCTGAATCCCTGATCTGTTATTATATAGTCAATGACAGATCTGGTTCTCCTGCCTTCCCAAGTATACCAGTGAATGTTCTTATGTTTAAAAAAGGAGTTTGTGATTACTAAGCCCATACTGGCACAGAAATCCAAGAGTTGTTTCCCGTTCCTGTTGGCCTCCATATCCTCTCCAAATTTACCCGTAACCTTTTCATACCTTTCTGTTCGAATCACCCATGAGCAGAACACTGTCCTTGTCCTTTACTCTAACAACTACATCACTGAGTACCTCATAAAAACTATCCATCTTATATTGATCTGTCCCTTCACAATGCGAATATACTGACACAATCCTAATTTTCTTGCTAGACGCTGTCAAATATATCCACATCAGTTGTTCGTTTACATACCTTATTGCAACTACGCTGGGTTCCATTTCTTTCCTGATGTAAAGCCCTACACCCCATTATGCTATTCCTGCTTTGACTCCTGACAGGTAGACCTTGTATTCTCCCACTTCTTCTACTTTCTCACCCCTTACCCGAATGTCACTAACGGCTAAAACGTCCAGCCCCATCTTACCTGCAGCCTCTGCCAGCTCTACCTTCTTCCCAGAGCAGCCCCCATTGATATTAATAGCTGCCCATCTCATTACCATTTGTTTGCCAAGTCGTATCTTACTACCGATGAGATGCTTTAAATGCTTACGGTTTGGACATATGTCTTCCTGCTGCACCAATGATCCTCTCTGCGGTGACTGTGGGCGCCCCCTCCCTGAGGGGAGTCCCTGTGCTCCCCTGCCACTGTGCATCAATTGTAATGTGCAGCATCCTCCACGCTCACCAGCATGCCTGGTGTATGTGAAAGAACGATGGATTCAAGAGTGCAAGACTTTAGATCGACTTACCTACACTGAGACCTGTTGGAAGTATGACTGCCTCAATCCTGTGCCTCTAACTTCTACTTTTGCTTCAGTTACATCCATTCCCCCTCCTAACCCCTCCTCTTCCAAGCCCTGCCAAATTCACCCCACACCTTCCCCCTCACTCTCACTCTCCCACTCCCCCTCCCCATCAGTACCCTTACCTACACATTAGGGTGCTGCTCCCCCTCCCCCACCGGAGAAGCACTCCCCTTCTTCAGCAGCTGCTGGTACTGGAGCTCGCTCCTGGGACTCCTCTTCCCTGCACCCCCCCTGAAAGGCAATCTACAGCTCCACATCAGCCGTGTGATCCGCAGTCGGTGGGCACCAAGATTGCCAGGTATAATTCCGTGCCCGACCTCGCTGCAGTCTGCTCTTCTCTTCCTTCACAAGAGAAGCAGCAGAAACACAAGAACAAGAACAAGGCCCCTCCAGTACCCCCTGAGGTGCTGCCTTCCCCTCCTCCAGCCAATGAACCAACAGTCTCACCCCACCTATATGGACATTACCTCATCCTTATTGGTGACGGACGGCAACTTGGCGGTGTGACCGACTCCGGTCCATTCGCTTCCCATTTGGACTACAGCTTGAGAATCCTCCAGTGGAACTGTAATGGCTATTTGCATCATCTCCCGGAGTTGCAGCCCCTTCTTTTCTCCTACTCTGCTGCTTGTATTGATCTCCAGAAGACCCATTTTGTCAATTCTTAGTCAGCCACACTTTGTGGGTTCCACGCTTTCTGTCAAAACCAAATTGGCCCCTGGCAGGCTTCTGGTGGTGTTTGCACCTTGGTCTGCAAGGACATTGTTAGTAAATGGGTTCCCTTCTATACCAATCTGGAAGCAATTGCTGTCAGGGTCCATTTGGCCACTCCAATCACAATCTGTAATCTCTACCTCCTGCCTGACAGGCCACCCACACCCCTTGCCCTAACCACCCTTCAACAACAACTCCCTTCTCCCTTCCTGCTTCTAGGGAACTTTAATGCCCACAACCCTCTTTGTGGTAGTCACATAACTACTGCCCTGGGCAGGACAGTTGAAGCTGTTCTGGCAGGGCTTGACCTCTGTCTCCTAAACACCAGCACTCCCACACACTTTAGTGTGGCACACAGCACTTTCTCTGCCATTGACCTCTCCATCTGCAGTCCCGGCCTTCTTCCCTCCATTCAATGGGGTGTCCACGATGACTTATGTGACAGCAATCATTACCCGATTGTTTTGACCTTCCTTCAGTGTATCTCGGTCCATCACCCTCCTAGGTGGGCCTTCTCTAAAGCTGATTGGGGTGCCTTCTCCTCTGCTACCATCCCCCCTGTACTACCACACAGCAGTACTGATGAGTCTATACAGACTCTGACTGCCACTATTCCTTCCACAACTGTTTCAGCCATCCCTTCTTCTTGGGTTCCCCCCCTTGGAAATTGCTGCAGCCATAAAAGATGCCGCCATGCTCTTCAACGCTTCAAGCAACACCCTTCTACTGCTCACCTTCTGGTCTTTCAACAAATCTGTACCCGGGGCCCATTACCTAATCAAATTTCAGAAACTGATTTTCTGGGAACGATTTGTGGCTGCCATAGGACCGCACACACCCTCTTCACAAGTCTGGGCTAAACTTAGGCGAAGTTTTGGCCATCATCCTCCTACCAGTGTTGCAGGAATTTCTGTGGATGGTGTTGTCCTTACTCATCCAGACTTTGCTGCAGAACATTTCGCTCAACGCTTTGCCCAAACCTCTGCATCGACTCAGTATTCACCCACATTCCTCCTCCTTAAAGAGCGCTTGAAATGACTGCCTTTGTCTTTTATTTCTCACTGCTTGGAGCCCTCTAATGCCCCATTTAGCGAGTGGGAATTCACCAGTGCCCTTGCCCTTGTCCTGACATGGCTCCTGGACCGTATTGGATACATAACCAAATGCTCCGACACTTATTGGTGGCTGGCCACCATCATATACTGACCCTTTTCAACCATCTGTGGAGTGAGGGAGTATTTCCTACCCAGTGGCAGGAAACTATTGTTATTCTGGTGTTGAAGCCTGGAAAGCCACCTCTTCAGCTGGATAGCTAGCGTCCAATTAGCCTTACCAACACCCTCTGCAATCTCATCGAATGCCTGGTGAGTCAGAGACTGTTTTGCATCCTTGAATCCCGTGACCTTTTGTCATTGACTCAATGTGGTTTCTGCGGAAGCCGCTCTATGGTGGATAACTTAGTACACCAGGAGTCTGCTATCCTGTCGGCTTTTGCCCATCGCCATTACCTCATTGCAGTCTTCTCTGGCCTGCTTAAAGCCTACGACACCACCACATCCTCACCACCCTTCACGACTGGTGGCTTCGTGGCACTCTGCCCTTTTTTTATCAGTAACTTTCTTTCTTGTTTTTTCTTTCTGTGTCCAAGTTGGTTCCTCCTACAGCACTTCCCATCGGCAAGAAAATGGGGTTCCACAGGGTTCCGTGCTGAGTGTACCTCGCTTTCTCGTCACCACTAATGGACTGGTGATGGCTGCTGGGCCGACAGTGTCCCCCTCTTTTCATGCTGAAGATTTTTGTATCTACGTCGTTTCCTCCATCATAGGTGCTGCAGAATGACGTCTGCAGGCGCTAATCTACCAAGCACAATCTTGGGCTCTCTCCCATGGCTTTCAGTTTTTGGTGGCCAAGTCATGTGTGACACATTTCTGCCATCACCATGCAGACCTGTTCCTCAATGGCCAATCTATCCAGGTGGTGGACACCGATCACTTCTTGGGTGTGGTCTTCGATGTCCGGTTGACATGGCTCCCTCATCTTCACCAGCTGAAGAGGACATGCTGGTCACATCTCGAATGTTCTTAGATGTCTGTGCAATACCACCTGGGGTGCAGACCACTCTATTCTCCTGCAATTGTACAAAGCACTGGTCCAGTCTCGTTTAGACTACAGGAGTCCTGTCTATGGTTCTGCGTCAACTTTGACATTGCAGATACTAGACCCTATCCACCATTGTGGGGTCCAACTTGGTGCCTTCTGGACTAGCCGCATGATTAGCCTGCTCGCAGAGGCAGGGTTTCCACCACTGTGAGTTTTGCACCAACAACAGCTGATATCTTATGTGCTCCACATTAGCTGCACCCCAAAGCACCCTAATTATGATCTCCTTTATCCAGACATGGAGATCAACCTCCCACGGCAGTGGTGGCAATGATGTGGGCTTACCATGGCTGCCCGCATTCCGTCACTCTTTTCTGAGCTCCAACACTTCCCTTTACCACCTCTATTCTCCGCCCATTCACGTACCCCTCTGTGGTGCGTCTCTCAACCACAGCTGTCTTGATCTCTCCATCAATTCAAAGAATTCTATCCCTCCAGAGGCCCTTCACCACCAATTCTAATGTCTCCTCAGTTCATCCCAGGGTTCAGAAGTGATTTATACTGATGCCTCCTTGGTTCCTGGTCACATCGGTTATGCTTACACCTATGCGAGACACACAGAACTTTGTTCCTTGCCAGATGGCTGTAGTGTTTTTACTGCAGAATTGGTAGCCATCTTGTGCACATTGGACCATTTCCACTTCTGCTCAGGACTGTCCTTCACTATCTGTAGTGACTCCTTGAGCAGTTTGCACGCTATCGGCCAGTGCTTCCCTCGCAACCTGTTGGTTGTAGCTATCCAGAACTCCCTTTCTCTCCTTGATCAACATGGATGCTCAGTGGTTTTCATTTGAACCCCAGGCCATGTTGGGATCCCTGGCAATGAACATGCCGATCGCCTGGCTAAACTGGCTATTAACAAGCCATCTCTTGCTACTGGCATTCCAGAAATAGACCTTCGCTCGGCATTACATTATCAGGTTTTGGGACTTTGGAATGCAGAATGGCACTCTCTTTCATCGCTGAACAAGCTCAGGGCGATAAAGGATTCTACAATTATGTGGTGGTCCTCCTTATGGGTCTCTCATAAAGCCTCTGTCATCCGCTGCCGGCTCTGCATCGGCCATACTCGGCTGACTCAGGGTTATCTCCTCCATCGTGAGGACCCCCTTCTCTGTCGTTGTGGATCAATGTTGACTGTGGTTCACTTCTTACTGGACCATCATGACTTAGCCACCCTGCGATGGACTTTTAGCTTGCTGACTCGCTACCCCTGGCGTTAGCTGACAATGCCTCAGCAGCTGATATAGTTTTACAATTTCTTCATGATGGGGGTTTTTATCGCTTTTTTTGAGGGTGGGACCTTCAAACTTGTTGGTGGACAGTTCTTCCTCACTTCTCTGTCAATAATTTGTAATTTTATGGCCACTGTAGTTCCCTCATATAGTGTGAGGTTTTATCGGTTTTAGTTATTCCAGCGTCGGAGGGACTGATGACAGTGTAGTTTGGTCCCTTTCTCCATCTAATGAACCAAAATTACAGATGCAATAGGATCATGGCTGGTGGATGTGCAACCACAGAGTGTTTCTTTCAATATTGGAAACAGCCAGAAATCACTAGGAGCCAGGACAAGTAAGTACAGAACACAAGAAATCAAATGCAGCAGTAGTTTCTTTGTGACAACAGCTTTGGCTGTTGTCACAAAGAAACTACTGTTGCATTTGCCAGATGCACTGTTGTGTTCTTGATGAAAAAGCTCACATATAACATTTTCCGCCATTTTGCACAATGTTGTAAGGAACTCGTTCTTCAAAACATCTTGGTGGAATGCATCTATCCCAGTAGTGCCCTTTCGAATGTAATGGGTAAGGATTAACACCTCCACTGGCCGTGAAATATTGCCGCTAGCAACTACAATTTCTTCAGCACAGGCACTTACTTCCTTCAAACTTACTGATGCTTTATTTCAGTATTGAAAAACATCATCCTTTATCTGATGCACTGTCAGAATCAATAAATATAAATTCTCATTCATGCCATTATCACATGTCAACATTGCCTTGAAAAATGCCATACACACTGTCTTGTAGTTGTCTGTCTCCGTCAGTATTTGCGGCACTCATGTGGAGGGTACTTTTCTAACGTTCAGGTCTTCGTGCATGATTTTGTACATAGATCCCACAGAAATGCCAGCTTTGGAGGCAATGTGTTCCACATTAATTTGGTGATTGTCCAAAACAACTTTCTCCACTCATTCGACCACGTCATCCGACCATATGGTGCGAGGTCGAGACTGTCTTTGTTTGTTGTCACATGACATTCTGCCTTCTTGAACTCTGCGCCCACAGACAGATATTAGACTTATCCATGTCACCTTCACCACATCTTGCTCAACCAGTGATGAATTTCAGTTGATATCACACCAAGCAAATGGAGAAAATGGATGGTTATACAGTGTACTTGTAAAGAAAACATCACCATGAAAAACAAGTTCTCACTCTTGAGACCTATGTGCTACAGAGTGCCATTCTCTGTCATGCACTAACAATAGGTGCATACATATTTTAAAACAAACAAACTGCATGTTTCTGTTTCCAGTCCTCAGAAAAATAGGAGGCGTCATGACGAATGCACCTCATATTTCTGGCGCTAGGAATTAGAATTCTGACTACCCATAAACATGAATAACATCAAAAAATAAAATTCCTACTTATTGCTGATACATCAAGCACTGGAATCACCAATACTGCATCAGATATTATGTTTACATTCTTCTCTGGTAACATTCACAACAACTTCCATCACTAGTGGAATCAAGATGTGAAGAAAGGTAATTATTAATAATCTAGATGTCATCAGGAAATGTCACCAGCACTTATGGTGGACCTAAAATATTAACTATTCTATAACTGGACCAGAATAAGAAAGTGATTGACAGATAGCTGTTAACAGGATAGCTGCCATAGTGACAACCCAAGAAATAGCTCAATCAAACCTTCTGCTCTGTTCACCATTGTCTTGTTGCTCTCCTACTCCAGGTGCTGGTTGCCGTTGTCAGCTGCAGATGACACTTGTAACACACTGTGATCATTTTTCATTGTTTGCACTGTTTCTCCATGTGGTATGTTCATGTGACAAAGGACCTACACTAGTTGCAAAAGTGCTCAAAAAAGTGATTAGACTATTACTACCTAGCTAAGCAAACTAAATACTGCAGTGTGTGAATTTATTCAGATTGAAAATGCCCAGCCAAAGCTGCTGCAGACAAATGTGAACCAAAAACATTCCCACTACAATGCTTGACTGTCAGTAACTTTCTTCTTTTCACTGAGGTATAGCTCCATTGTGTCAGTTGGACAGCTCAGAAATTTTCAAAACAGTCTGACCATCTACCGGGCAGCAGATGTCTTTGGCATGGGGGTATTTAATGTGTAGAGTAATTCTTCCCCCATGAAACAGATTATTTGATGTTATACCATAACAAGATAATATTAAAATATTATTTAGCATAGCACACATTAAATCATGTTCTCTTTGTTCGCATAAACCACTTTAATGAACTGTTTCAAGACTTTTGCGTGTCATCCTGTACTCCAAGGTCCCCTCCACCAAGAGGAGCTGAAATCTAAAAATATTTTTCACTTACACTGTTTTTTGCTCAAACTATAGGCACTGTTACCTGGGAATAATCACATATTTATTATCTTGTATTGGTCAGATTAGATCATCTGATTTTATCTTTTGATATATTTGTATTGACAGTCTTTGACATTTTACTATCATTCCCTGAGGTTCTCCTCTTGATGGGATCTATAGTAGGATATTTGACTTTTCTGAAAACAATGTTAAATGGTCAATTATGTCATTTTATGCTCATAACTTTTGTTTTCCTTCGTGAATTTCAGTATTATTCTATATAAACGGAAATAAAACTAAAATAATTTGAAAGCCCACTAAAATGCTCCATTTGAGTCATGTGATGCCTGTTACGTCACTGATTTAGCTCGCTGCTCCTACTGTCATAAAGCTAATTCAAAGTAATGAGTCTGGCTTCCACTGCCAGAGGCTGTGTCATATGTGTGTCTGTTTATTTTTGACAATGTCTAGTTTCCCAAAAGCTCATTTTGACTATGTGATTCAGCATCTCCGCCATCTGGTGAGTAGCAACTATCCTTTCCATAATACTATTATAGTTCACAGTGATGGCTTGTTTAGGAATTTATATTTTGGAAAATGGATTACAAATGGTGTGTAGTGTAACACTGTATGAATACATCCATTAAAACTCTTGAAAAATTGTTTTTGAGTGTTTAAAGAGAATGAGAAGATGCATAAAAATTGTTTGCACTGCATCAGCAAAATACCACCATGTCTATGCCAAAGTTTCCTTGCTTAATTAAGAATGCCTTTCACTCTGAAGTTAACATTAATTTACCTCCAACATGTGCTTGCTCACTGTTGCAAAGGATAGTCATCAACAGAGTTAAACTCTTTGTAAAAATCATCGTTATACCTGTTTCCTTGCACGCCATTGGTAGCTCAGATAGTAGAGCGATGAACTGTTGAATATTAAAAGTTGATATCCATAGATCTCTGGTTAGAATCTAGCCTGCAACAATATTTTAACTTATTTATAAAACAAATCAACAGTCCTATCATATGAAAACCAAGTCACTATTACAAAACTTCACCACACTGATTAGAAACAGGGTATTACTGTGTTTTCCTTGCCATTTACAAGTGCTTACATTTGCAATAGCTGTTCACACAAGTTACTTTCAAAAAGATATTTTCTAGTTAATGTGACCACACAGTTTTTACTTTATCAGAGAAAATGTTATCTTTGTTCAGTCTAGCTAAGATCCTTATTGATTAAGCTTTGAAGTTTCATCATCTTACATAAGATGAAGTTAAGTCTGCTTTAGACACTGATGTTAGTTTGCACGCCCAAACAGCACAGCCCTTCCGTTTGTGTTACCTTCTATGCTTTATATCTCGCTGAATACAACACTTCATCGTCCTACACCTCATTGTACTGTGGTGATATGATGTTCTCTTCACTACTAGCAATGCTTTCAAAACAGGTAATTGTTTGTAAGCAAAGTAGATGCATTGATCCTCAGTTGTCCACTTCTCAGACTAAGATTAATGTAAAGCTATATACAATACATCCCACCATTGAAACAACTGTGACATTGAGTTGTCCACTTCTCAGACTAAGATTAATGTAAAGCTATATACAATACATCCCACCATTGAAACAACTGTGACATTGAAATCTTCCTAATACTATTTTCATATAAAACTTAAAAAAATTATGACCCTCCTAGGTTTCAAACCTGGGTTCTCCTTATCTGTAGTCATATGCGCTATCCTTTTTGCCAAAAAGCCCATGCCTTTTTTGAGTAGTGGAAATCAGCATGACGTTTTACCAAGAATAATGCTATTGTGCTTTGGGTCATATTTCATGACTGATAGTCAACACTCTAGATATAATATAGGGACCCACTTGCAAAAGTTTCACAATTCCTTAGTTTTCAGGGGGTTTAATGATGCAGGGATCGGGGAAAAGAATGTCCGTCCTTGCACATATCACTACTCTAAATGAGTGGAGCACAAATACATCAATTTTCGGTCTGTTTCCACTATCAGCATTCACAAAATTCATTTCCATTGTTACTTAAAAGTTGTAAATGCGTTTTCCATAATTAAATAACTAAACTATTTCAAGAAAAAGTGTGTAAAAACACAGTAACTTTGGCTACCACTCCTGCAACATACTTATAACTTTGTCTTACTCCTAGTCTGTGAAGTCACCAGAGATTCAGCCGATAACAAGAGTATTTTCAATCACATGACCAAATCTTGTTATTTAATGATTTTTACCTTTAATTACATAAAAATAAGAGACATTTTGTGAGAATATTGACAGTAACTGTGATTTGAATACTATAATCACTCCAAATAACAACAATCTAAATCATATTTTTAACATAGGAAAATAGCCTATTCCTCCTTCTCTTTCACAAATAATCAAGTGTTATTCGCCTTATGCTATTAGCAAGAAGAGAAACAGGTACTATCCCAACACTGGGAATGACAGTGAAGTATGCACAATCAATGACTGTTGGTCTGTTAAGAAAACAGAGTGATGTGTGACCACGATAGAAATACGAATCTTTCTTCCTTTGCATAGCAATTTTTCTTTTAAGAGAATCAGACTTCGTGAAATGAATATTGAAAAAAAGCAGGTTTTTTCATTGAATACAATATGCATTTAAGGCGGCAGGAATGGTAGCCAATCAGTAGCATCACCATATTAGAAACATCCAACTTCATTAGGTACTCATCATTGTAAGGCTGTGAAAAAAATGAAAACAATGTTAGGAGAGGAAATATTAACAATATTAAACAAAAATAATACTGCTTAGAATAGTATTTAATTAATCTGAGTTGTACAACATCACTTTCTGCTTTCTCAGCAGACGGAAATGGAGCAAAGAAGTAAGTGATATATAGGAAGAATTGAGCTAAACCTATCAGTTATTTTTTTAAAACAAAACCATAGATCATAAATTTAATCATTTCTCACATCAGCATAGTATTTATGTAACTGATACATGCAAACAACTGTTCAATTTCCTTTGATGATGGCTAAATATTGACATTATTGATTATTTACAAAGACTCTGAAATAATCTCGTTAACATACTCTTGTTGGCAGATGATGCCAATCAGGATAGACACAGGCAATGTGGTGCATGGCTGGATTGGGATGAGGCATCAATAATAAACCAGGTTGTCACTTGCACAGCCTTGTGCTCAATTTCTTGTTAATCAGGTTGAGGAAATCCTCCTCCTGTACACCAATCAACAGACAAGTAGCAACTCATGGGATTGAACAAGCTAAGTGCTGCTCTTATCTCTTTGCAGCACATGCATCAATGAAACTGTTTAGTTGCACTATGCAACACACATCAAACACAAGATTTCATTCACACATTATCCAGTATGTTAATACTCTTATTACAATCACAAACATCCAAGCGTTGTTTAGGTACACAAACAAATTTCACAATAGCTTCGACACTGATATTCAATTTAGAGTTCTATCATTTATGTTATAAGAACACACTTCAAATTAGTCCCCATGGATCTTAATGGGACTCAAAAGTCTTATTACATTTAACTGTAGTTTCACAACTATAATTATTTTTTCTTGTTATTTAGAAAAGAACATACGTTGCATAATATTACCCATTTGTCAGTGAATTACTGATTACATGGAGTTGATTCTGCTTTACAGATTTGCTATTATATAGACTCAACATGACTTAAATCTTAGACAACAGATCTTTACCTATTTTCCAAAAACATCTCATCTGCTCAAAGCAGAATAATGACCACATGTGTTGCAAAATACATACAAATCCTCAAGTCATACTCATTCAGAGGAGCATCATATGTTACTCCCCATACAACTTCCACACTAAAATGTTCATCCATCACTTGATTGATTGTTTTATTGATCCATTTCATCATTTTTGTGCATAGTTGCAAACTGATATTGGACACATCTATTTTGTGATGATGACATGAGACAAAGTGAATTTACATGATAATTATGAATTGTATGTCTCCAACATGAATAATTTTACATACATAAAACAATAAGCAAATGTGCACATACAGGTTGATGTCTTCATGCTCTTCTCAATAGCTTAGATCAGTTTTAAAAAACAAGAGGATTTTTACATTGTTCTGTTTATCATGGCTTACAATTTTTGTACAAGGAAACAAATTTACATTGTATCATGACACTTTTCTTATGAGTTAACAATAATTACTCTTAATAAAAAAGTGGAGTAATATTAGCAGCTTTTGCAATTGTACATATGGCACAAATTCAAAGATTAGAAAGTATTTACAATTTATATGACATACACTAACACTGATTGTGTTACTGAAGTATTCTATATGAATTCATCCAGATTTTAAAAAGCAGCTAGCTTAACTAGCTTTTATACAGTTTAAGATTGTGAAGATTCATAAAATTTATTATAAGTTTATTTAAAAGATACGTTTTTAGAGCCCCATTAAAATTCTTTAAATTTTTTTGTCCTAATTGTGGTGTGGTAACTTGTAAAGTTTTTCCCTAGTAGGGCCCATCTTGTCTAAATCTTTTTTTCATATTCACTGTGCAGTTCCACTTTCTGTCATGTATTGTACTTATGAACTGTTTAATCTTTTTGTACTAGTTGTTCTTTAGTGTATGTTATTTTCTAAATGAAACATGCAACTTCTAAAATGTATAAACAAGACCGTGGAAAAATTTTTAGTGGCCTGCATGAGCTTCTTGTAGTTGCATCTTATTTTTTGGACAATAAAGCAACTTCTGCTGGCAGATGAGTTGCCCCAAAAATTATGCCATATCTCAACAGTGATTCCACCTGTGTGTAATATATATTTTTTATCATTTGTTGTGTCATGCAGCCTATAAGAATTTTCATGCAATAGCAGGTGGTACTTAATTTCTTATTGATGAAGCTTACATGTTTGTCCCTCTTTAGGTTTTCTTGGATCCATACTCCAAGAAATTTAGTCGTGTTTACAGTTTCTAATTGTCTGCCAGATAACTTTATGACAGTGGTCCACTGTGTGAAATATATATATTTTTTCATTTGCCGTGTCATGCAGCCTATAAGAAGTTTCATGCAGTAGCAGATGGTCCTTAATTTCTTATTGATGAAGCTTACATATTTGTCCCACTTTAGGTTTTCTTCAGGGGTGTATCCTTTGTGTTGCATGTAAATGCATAGTTACTGACTTTTCTGCATTTATGACAAGAGTGTTTCTGGAGAACCAATCACTATATGTAACGTGCATACTTTGATTTCATTCTCCAGTCAACTACAGTCTTCACTTTTATCAGAATGTTGGTGCTGCCTGAAAATATTATACATGTCTGGGGACAGGTTGGTGACTGTAAGTCATTTATAAATAACAGGAACTAGATCGAACCTAAAATGGAACCTTGGAGCACACCATATTTAACATTTTGTTTTCCTGACTGATACATATGCATGTTGCTTGCTTCTTGATATTTAAGTTCCACAAATTATCTGTTATTCAGGTATGGTTGTATTCATTTGTGTCCCAGTCCCCTGACACCTGCATATTCCAGTTTTGAGAGTACTGCAGAAAAAGGGGGTGAATAGGATCACTTTTCATGTTCAAAGATGTGTATGTCCTCAACCAATTGATGTAAAGTAATGGAACAAAAGATATTTTGTGTGTCTTCATCTGTAGCTTTGAATCCAATATATGGCATTCTCTTTATTGTTTCTGACGAATTTTAATATTTTTTTTAAAATTCTTTGATCCTATTTTTCTGAAGGTCAGGGTGAATAGGATCTGTCATACTATTTTCCCAAATTATTCCATTAAGATGCTTGTTTTACGATTAGGATCACTGTCTTACTTTTTTAAAAAAGTAAAAGACGATTGCAAAATAGAAAAAAAAGAAGTATACATACGATTATAATTATTTTATTGCAAAAAAGAAAACATTTTAGGTAGAAAACTTAAAATAATGCTACAACTTATTCTAAAAACACGGGATCCACAAAAAAAGGTGTGTTGACCCCTTTGAATGTTAATGATTTTTATCTTTCTCTCCACTTGTATTGGGGTCACCTCACATATATTGTCCATGTCTGGGAAAACAAAGACGGTGTTCTTTTTCCCAACCCTTTTTCGAAGGCACTTAACAGTCATTGCTTACTCAGTTACAGTGACAATTGTGCCTAAGAACATCCTGTGTCCCTTTTTTGTGTCGAATCCAACAATGACAAAGTCGTTAAGGCTTTTGTGGCCACTTGTTGACAAACTGCCTATTGGCTTCTGTACCAGGTTCTTCGGCTGACGTTCATCAAGTGATTTTACTGATGTTTTGCCAGCAGGAGTGGCTGTCATTGTCAAAGCTTCACCACCGGCAATGGAGGGTGAAGCTTTGACAATGCCAGCCACTTGTGCTGGCGAAATGTCACTAAAATCATTAGATGAACATCAGCCAAAGAACCCAGTACAGAAGCCAATAGGCAGTTTGTCTATGACAATGTCATCAGGCTGAAGTTCATAAGGCAAAAAGACTTCAGATCCACTGGTTGCACTTGTGCCCTCGCCTGGGTTCTCGCGTTCATTGGTGAAGAGAGTTGGTTAGCCGTTATCTCCAGAAACATCATCACTTTTGTGTGAGGTATCACTCTTTTCATCATTAAGGAAATCATGTACTTTTCCCAGCCTCCACTTGAACCCTAGTTCACCATTGTCCCACAGGCTTTTCATCACTCCCTTGAAATTCTTGCAGCAGTTCTATGAGGGCTTCCATCAACAGCCTGTGGATTTGCAGGCCCTTCACCACCATCTTCAACACCAGGAACTCTGCTAATTACTCTCTCAGGATTGAATGGCAGAATCGCAAATTTCTCAAAACCAGCCTGCATGTTTCTTTCGGCATTTGCTTCCAGAGTTCTCATAAGCTGGTTTAGTAATCAGGGGAACATATTCTTTGGAATGGTGGTCTCCTTATGACCGGAACCCAACTTCCATTTTTGGACAATGCTTCGCCAGCTGGTCTTCAGTGGACGAAAAAATGCCACGTCAAGAGGCTGAGTGAGATGCATAGAGTTTTTGGGAAGAAAAATCATTCTTATACACTATTCTCTGCACAAGCCTTGACTGAAGCCACCAAAAGATGAGTGGAAAGGTTGTC
The DNA here is from genome assembly GCF_023864345.2 of Schistocerca serialis cubense. Taxonomy (NCBI): domain Eukaryota; kingdom Metazoa; phylum Arthropoda; class Insecta; order Orthoptera; family Acrididae; genus Schistocerca; species Schistocerca serialis. Next base: position 202,781,919 of record NC_064638.1, read on the forward strand.
ACCAGTTAAATTTTGGGGCCTTCTAACTTCCTATAATAATGCAAAATGATTGTGGTAATCCAGTCATCAAAACACTGAGCATCAAACTACCCACTTTCACTTCTATTACATCCAGTGTCTTTGGGAGCACCAGCCACCCATCAAGCATACAAGTGCTTTGAGCGATAACAACATATAAAGGCAGCAGTTTTCCATTTGCTGCAGCAGCAAACATAATTGATGTTGCTGCTTTGGAGGTATTCATGACTCCCTCAGGATATTTTGATCCTCTTTTCGTAATCACTTTCGCACGTACCAGGTCATCTGCTAAGTTCATTTCATTGAAATTCACAATATTACTTGGGGGAACATCTTTAATTTCCTTATCTAAATTATCAAAATATTCCCGCAGGACAGCTCTCGACACAGAAGCATGTGCTCTTTTTATGTTCTGGCACAGTCTTAGTCTCAATTTTTCTTTGTGCCTCTTCAAAAAGCTAACAGTGAATTCATGACTAGGTAAATTATTTTTCAATTTTCCAGCAACTTCATCTCTCTGGTCCAAGAATCCTTTGACAAACAATTGCAGAGTCAACTGGTCCAAGGGGTAGTGCCACTCGGCACAAATAGCAAGCCTGTCCACAATCAACACCTCTTCATCTGTGGAAAGTGCAGTTTGTCCCCCTTGGTGGCGCACATTCTTATTCCTCAAATGTCGGTGGAGAACTGTGAACAGAATGCTGAAATTTCTGGCATCTTGCCTAATCCTTGCTTCTCTTTTTGTAGGATTTCCCACGAGGATCAGGAATGTAATTTCTGGGCATTTTAATCAGTCTGGAAATTAAATAGAATGAAACATTCAAAACGCAAGCAGGTATTATCCCATAATCAAATCAAATGTAAGCCCAATAATAGTGTTATTTTATACTGATCCTATTCACCCCATTTTTTTAAAAAAGTGCATTTGTTCTAGTGAAATAAAATGAAATCAAGAAATATATTTAATACTCACGAAAAATGAAAGAGGACCTGAATTCGGAACACAATTCTTGGTAGAAGCACTGATTTTGATAATAACTCCCCACCACACACCAGTGTATACCAAGTTTTCGGAACATACATAGATGTGGGAATCCCCATTCACATGTTTAAAGTGCTCTAGAAGCCAGGGCAGCCACAATTGAAACACAAAATATTTGTGAATGTGTTCCTTCAGGGCACTGATTTCCATATTTTGTTGCAATCCTGTTTAGTTTCTATTGTTTTAAAGTTTTTCCATTAGAATTAATCCTATTCAACCCTATGATCCTATTCACCCCATTTTACGGTAGTTGTTTATGGCTGATGACATCATCAAAAGTTTTGGTGAGGTCCAAAAACATACCAGATAAGTGTTGTTTATGGTCTACTGAGGTCAGGGATTCATTTTTAAAATCAAATATGGCAGTATCTGTGGACCTACATTCACAGAAACCACAATGTGATTTTGAGAAGACATTTTCTTCTGTACAATACACCAGCCTCTTACAAAATATCTTTTCTAATATTTTAGAAAAGCCAGACAGTAGAGAGATTAGTCTATAATTTGTTACCTCTGTTCTTTGACCCCTTCTAAACAAAGGCCTCACTTTTGCTATTTTAGCTTTTTAGGAAAAATCCCAGTAGCCACTGAGGGACTACAAACACCTGCTGAGAATTTTGATTTTTGTTCTTAAGTGACATTTGATACTTCTTTCTCATCTGTTAGATGTTAAAAAGGGCACTTATTTAAACTGTTTGGAGCTTGTTCTGTACTAGCATTTGGTGGATGCATTTTGATAAGATTTTCGCTACTTCTGTAAAGTAGGAGTTAACTTTATTTGCAACTTTTTTTGGTCTGACATTTTGGTTGAGCTTTCCAGTAAGTCCATATTGTGGTGTTCTTCACACTGTTTTCCTGTTTCTTTTCTTACTGTGTCCCATACAGGCTTCGTTTTGCTTGGGGAACTTTTTACAAAATTGTTATTTGTCCATTTCTTAGACATTTTAATGACTTTGTTTAGAATATGCTTTTATCTCCTAAGATAAGCACCAAAATCTGGTGGTTTTCCTGGTTGGTTTGATACTTCATACAGAAATATCTTTCTTAAGTGCATTGATATGCCTGGTGTGAGACAATTACTTTTCTTGTTTTTCTGCATTATCTTTTCTTTTTTTGTGGAGAAGGGGGGTGGGGGGTTGGGGGGGAAGGGGAGGAAGGACATAGTTCAAAGTAATAGCAGAAGATGTTACTGACAGCATCAAACTTTCTATTTGTGCCTGTAATATTCTAAACTTTTTCCCATTTTTCCCTGGTTCGGAAATACAGAAAGGAATTTATATTTTGCTCACTGTAACTCCTAACAACGCCTGAAACAGACTGTTTGGAAGTTGACCACGATTTTTTAGTTCTACACGAATTGTTTGAGCATTGTGATCCCCAAAGTCTGTATTGAAAGTTTCTGTATTGTATTTACATGTCATATTGGTAAATATTTGGTCAATGGTTGACACTGATGCTGTTATCCACGTTGCTGCTTCTATTTTAGGCTTTAAATTAAAATTTAAAGGAGGTTCAGAAAATCAGTTTTTTGTTTTGATTGTTTCAGGAAGTTAATATTAAAATCCCTACACATAATGAGATTTTGCACCTTTCTGTTAATATGTGGAGGTATGATTCCAAACCCGTTAACATGGTAGGTATGTTGCCCACTGAAGCCCTATGCAAGCAAATAATAGCTACATTCTGAGCTACAAATTAAACTACAGATATCGCTAAAACTCCTCCTTTAGGTATATCTTTTGAGATATGAATAGGAGCAAATTTTATACCACTTTTTACATATATACAGCTTCCTCCATTGGTTTGTATAGTTCTACAGAAATAGCTACCTAACACAAAATTTGGCAGACTCAGCATTTTTAGTTTTTGTTCTTCAAGCCAATGTTCTGTTACGCAAAGTACAGTAACAAATTTTAGTTCAGTCTCTAGAACTTCAACTTTAATTACATATACTTATTATAGATAGGTAATGGACTAGAAATTTGCTCCACTCAGGCTACATCTACATCTACGTGATTACTCTGCTATTCACAACGAAGTGCTCGGAAGAGGATTCAAGGTGTCTCTCTTCCGTTCCGCTCTCGAACGGCATGAGGGAAAAATGAGCACTTAAATTTTTCTAAGTGAGCCCTGATTTCTCTTATTTTATCATGATGATCATTTCTTCCTATGTAGGTGGGTGCCAACAGAATGTTTTTGCAATCGGAGGAGAAAAGTGGTGATTGAAATTTTATGAGAAGATCCCGTCATAATGAAAAATGTCTTTTTTTTAATGATTGCCACTCCAAATCACGTATCATGTCTGTGACACTATCTCTCCTATTTCGCAGTAATACAAAACGAGCTGTCCTTCTTTGTACTTTTCCGATGTCATCCGTCAGTCCCACCTGATGCAGATTCCACACCACACAGCAATACTCCAGAATAGGGCGGACAAGCGTGGTGTAAGCAGTCTCTTTAGTAGACCTGTTGCACCTCATAAGTGTTCTGCCAATAAATCGCAGTCTTTGGTTTGCTCTACCCACAATATTATCTATGGGATCGTTCTAATTTAGGTTATTTATAATTGTAATCCCTAAGTATTTAGTTGAATTTACAGCCTCCAGATTTGTGTGACTTATCGCGTAATCGAAATTTAGCTGATTTCTTTTAGTACTCATGTGAATAACTTCACACTTTTCCTTATTCAGGGTCAATTGTCACTTTTCGCACCGTAAAGATATCTTATCTAAATCATTTAGCAAGTTGTTTTAACCATCTGATGACTTTACAAGATGGTAAATGACAGCATCATCTGCAGACAACTGAAGACGGCTGCTCAGATTGTCTCCTATGATGTTAATATAGATCAGGAACAATAGAGGGCCTATAACATTTCCTTGGGGAACACTGGATATTACTTCTGTTTTACTCGATGACTTTCTGTCTATTACTACGAACTGTGACCTTTCTTACAGGAAATCACGAATCCAGTCGCACAACTGAGGCACGCAGTTTGGTTAGAAGACGCTTGTGAGGAATGGTGTTGAAAGCCTTTTGGAAACCTAAAAATATGGAATCAATTTGATGTCCCCCGTCGATAGCACTTATTACTTCATGAGTATAAAGAGCTTGTTGTGTTTCACAAGAACGATATTTTCTGAAACCGTGCTGACTATGGGTCAATACATCGTTTTCTTCAAGGTACTTCACAATGTTCAAATAAAGTTTATGTTCCAAAACCCTACAGCTAATCAACATTAGTGATATAGGGCTGTAATTCAATGGATTACTCCTACTTCCCTTTTTGGGTATTGGTGTGACTTGAGCAATTTTCCAGTCTTTAGGTATGTATCTTTCTGCGAGCGAGTGGTTGTATATAATTGCTAAATATGGAGCTATTTTATCAGCATACTCTGAGAGGAACCTGACTGGTATACAATCTGGACCGGAGGCCTTGCCTTTATTAAGTGATTTAAGCTACTTTGTTACTCCAAGCATATCTACTTCTATGTTTCTCACCTTGGCATTTGTTCTTGATTGGAATTCAAGAATATTTACTTTGTCTCTTTGGTGAAGGAGTTTCGGTAAACTGTGTTTAATAACTCTGCTTTTTGGCACTGTCATCAGTGACTTCACCGTTGTTATCGCACAGTGAAAGTATTGATTGCGTCTTGCCACTGAATTTTTATTTCACAAATATAAACTGTTAGAGAATTTTACAGCTGTACTTGTACCATTAATTATACCATAAACATTTGTATTTCATGCTCTGCTCAAGAGACCATGTTAATTACAATTTCGTTACTGTCATGGTCAAATAACCATTTATTGCTCACAAAATATCTTAACGACCAACACATATACATACAAGTACTCTCCTGCTATTAGAAAAATAGTGATTACTTACAAAATCTACTCCTTCAGTTTACATCATAGAAAATAGTGTCTCTTTTCTGAGAATAGTCACTTTCATATTACTTTGCTTCTTTTTCTTTAGTACACATCACCACCACATGTGGGCAAACAATACACAAAGTACATTTGTGTGTGTGTTTTTCTTCTTCCTGGTACATATATTCACACAGGGAAAATTTGTTTCTAAATTACAGGCAAAAATAGTTCATGGTTTTATGCAGCATACACTGCAGTTAAATTGGTACAATACAATAAAACCATTCAAATATGTACTTGCTTACAGCATATGTTACGTGAGACACTAATTAAAGAGTTATACCATTTACATTTTCGGAATAAAAAGGAATGTAATCATCATCACTATCCACACAGGTAACTTTTCACATAAGGTAACTGTGAAGTCCTTTAATTTTGTTTTTGTTTATGGAAAAGCAAAAAGATAATTCCCTGGATGTGGAATCTGGATAATCTTATATGAACCTGTATAAAGTAGCCACTATTTGCTATTTCTTTTCTACAAGGCTGAAAATTTTGGATGTGATTTTAACAACATGGTTTCTCCTAATGAATATTCTTCTTTGTTAACTTCTTTACTGTACAAATGGCTCTGAGCACTATGGGACTTAACATCTGAGGTCATCAGTCCCTAGACTTAGAACCACTTAAACCTAACTAGCCTAAGGACATCACACAAACCCATGCCTGAGGCAGGATTTGAACCTGCGACCGTAGCAGCAGCGTGGTTCTGGACTGAACTGCCTAGAACTGCTCGGCCACAGTGGCTGGCGCTTTACTGTACATTGAGAGATCTGAGGGTATGTAAGGGGCTGTGTATGTTGGCAGGTTGTTTACTACATGCTCAAATGATTCAGTAAATTCTATTCCACATGTATGTTGCATTCTTGTACACATTTATACAAAAGTGATTACATTCTGTGAAAGCACATGCATTGAGTTTATTTTGTGGCTGAAATTTTGATATCAAAATGTGCTTGATGTTACAATTCATTTCTTGCATGTAAAAATTGAAGCATTATCCTTTAGAAATGTGACATGCTTACCAACTGTCAGTATGTAGTCACTAAGAAGGGGCTGGCATGAGCCTTGTAAATATTTGTTCTTGCTTCAAAAAAGTCTGATTTCTTGTTAAAAGAAAACAAAATTCTTCAAATTTAGAATGTTAACGGGCTCCACTCATGCTAGTCCCACTGTCAAGAGCACCTTCACTGTTGATTCTATTTTTTCTTAAACCAGACAGCTTTGATGAATACCATGGCAGTTCTGCCAGTGAATCGCCAAAAACAGAGATTTCCATTTCTGTCCCAGTTAGTCACCAGCCTGTGCAGAAATACTGGAAACGTTTGATGTTGCTGTCCACAGTATGCCTTGCCAGCTGAACTACGCGCGCAGTGTAGGCCAGCAGCCAGTTTGGGATTTCCACTGCTAATCCACTAATCCAAGGATGGGCGCATTTGAGTAAAAGGCGCTAATGTTTCTGGTATCTTGGTTCAGCAACTCAGTCAGGTGTGAAGTACAAAAGCCATCTGTGGTCTGTGTCTGATGGTATCGAAGCCTGTGACTTGTTTTATGCTACAGTGTAAATACCTGTCGGGTGCCAAAATAAAGAAAATGTTGGTGTGACATCCCAAAAGAGCAGTTGTGGAAAAAGGGTTCATTAAATAAATTTTCAAGCCAAACTGACAGTGTTTCAGTGAAAGTACAATGTGGCATGAAAGAGTGTAGCATTTCTAAAGCTTCATCAGTTGCTACTGCCCGTGAATTATATGTTTCGTGAAAGCAAGCTGATGAAATTGTTCCACTAGTGGAAATAGCTAATAATAATGTTACTGCAGAAGAAACGAGAGCAGGCCAAGATCTCCACAATGAAAGAAAATAATCTATAAGGAAGGTAATGGCTTTAAAGTTGCTGATGAGATTAGCGATTGGGGAACCTGGCCAGATGTTACAAATGGTAATTTTTAGGGTAAGAGCAACTAAGGAAGGTCTGGAAGACATCAGTGGGGGAAAAAAACATTTCCTGTGGATAGTGAGACATAAAGATGTTTTACTATTTTATTCTTTAGACACGATTTATGGATTGTACCCAAGGACACAGACATCCCTCCCAATGACAAGGCAAATGTGTGTGCAATGCAGGATGGGGCCTTCGACAAGGACGAGGACAACGGGGCAGTGAAGTTGTTGGTCAGCTACCTGATGGAATTGGTAAGTTACTGATAAATAAATCTTTATTTAAAAATCAAATGCAATACCATTGATCACCTAATGTAAATGCATAAGTCAAATTGTGTCATGGCTAGTCTTTTGTCATCATTTCCTATCTCTCACCACTTACAAAGAATTTTGACATACGATTCAATTAGCAGCTGACAATCCTGATCCAGGAGTTGTGGATGACTCACAAGATGCCGTCAAAATGGCAGATGGTGCACTTGATGGAGCAGCAGCTCATCGTGGATGAGAAAGAGGAAGCGCCGTGCGGCTTACGGTGCCTCGTGTGGAAGTGGAGAGTTCCAGTTACAACAAGTGGACACAAATTTAGCCAGACGACACAGCACGTAGATGCAGTACCCAGAAAGTGGTGCAGGAGATACCCGGGCTGACGGGACATGCCAAACAACATGTTGTAGATGACTTGTCACTCTGTGTTGCAGCTGTATGTCAGTGACCCAATTCTGAAACTGATAAAAAAAAAGAACACTGAAGCAAAGGTTCACAACACAGTTGGTAATAATGAGTGGTCTCTAAGCCTGGAAGAACTAGATGCTTTCATTGGATTATGCTATGCACATGGAGCATATGGTGCTCAGGATATCTCTTAAAAAGACTTATGGAGCAATAAGTACGAACCTCCTTTCCTTCAAAGCACCATATCAAGGAAGAGATTTGCTGAAATATGCAGGCATCTTAAGTTTGATTCTGTCATCAAGAAGACAGATAATGTAAGGAAATGGATAAATTTGGCCTCGCTCCAGAAGTATGGAATTTACTGAAAATTGCATTGCCTGCTACAAGCTAGGTGAGAATATGACTGTCAATGAGAAACTGCATTCTTGCAAGTGTAAGTGTCCATTTATACAGTACATGCCAAGTACACCTGATGTGTATGGGACAAGGTACTGGCTTACCTGTGATGCTGACAAGTGCTACATCCTTAATGGATTCCCTTTGTGTGGCGAATGTAGGACTTGTGATCCAAGCAAGGGTCTTGGTCACCATGTTGTTATGAAGCTGGTACAGCCATTCCTCAACTGTGGTTGTAACATCAGGATTGACATCTTCTTCACCTCCATGAAATCAGCAGGTGAGCTGAAACAATGAGGAACAATTTTAGTTGTCACTCTTCAGAGGTCACTCAAAAAAGCCCACCAGTAATACGAAGTGGAGATGATGCATTGTACACGTCAAGCAACAATCTTCTCACAGTATACCAAGGGAGAAAGAAAAAAGAATGTCCCTATTCTGAGTAACATGCATGCAGGATATCATGTGAATGAGAATACTGAGGATAAACTTCCAGAAACTGTGAAGTTTTATAATGAAACTAAGGCTGGAGTGGATATAGTTGAACAAATGGCTAGACACTACAGTGTCTGAGCTGGCACCCACTGATGGCCTCTGCATGTCTTTCACAATATTCAGGCCCTTGCCATAACTAGTGCTCACACAATTTTCAAGTTACTTACCTCTAAGATTTTATGCTGACACTTTATACTTAGAGTAGCAGACAAACTTGCTGCCCCTTACAAACTGTACAGAAAAACCAATCTCCCCTTGCAAGCACTTGGTACCAGCACTGGGAAATATGGAAATCGAAGGTGTTGTCAAATTCAGGTTTCCTGTAATGACAAAAGGGGAAGAAAACATGAAATGTATGCCTCAAGTACAACGAGTGTGTGTGTGCAGAAGCTGCCAAGCCAGAAATCTTGCTGAATATATGAACTGTGAACCCATCCCACCTTAGCTAACTCTGTCAACTCTTTGTTCCTACATATTTCCAAATATTTATAATAATATGACCCAAGTTGTCTGTAGTTATGTTTTAGTTCCTTGATTGCAATATGCAAGAAAACATGCAGGCCATTTTAATCACCTGCTGTGTTTTAGAATCTTTCACAAATATTCGGTACTTACCTTGTTTGTATGTAAAAGTAAAAATACTATTAGTACTCACATAAACAGTTATGTTTTGACTCTGATTCAAATCTTTTTATAAAGAAAAATGTTGTGACATGGTTTTACTTACTTGTTTTAATGACGATTGATGAAAAACTGTGGAATTTCTTGTGTGAAATTTAAAATGAAAGAAAAGTTTACTTCTGAAAATTTATGTCTGACAGACCAATTTATGTTTTATAGACCAAATTATTCTTTGGTTACACTTTAGTCTTCCTGAACATACTGTCAACATGACGACACTCAAAACGACACTCTAAATACCACCCAAATACAAATAAAACAGTGGTTTCCTACTATGAATCAGGAATGACTTGGGGTATGGCAGTCCAGTTCTTCTAGTGTTCTTCTTGTGTTTCGAGGCATCCGTGAAATGTTGGGAAATCCAGGTAATGGAAACTTTCTAGGGCAAGTAGGCTCGATTGCCAAGTTTGAGCCTGTATTAAATGACCATATTAATCATGTGGCAAAACCTGGAAGGTTGGTTACTTACTTAAATTAGGACACACAGAATGAAATCATTACCATAATTTCTGATGAGATTGTCTGTGTCATGAAGGATTTATCTGTCATGAAGGACACCGTATTCAGAAATAAATATTAATCAATAACACCAAACAGTACACCAGATTTAAGTCACAAGGCACAATTAAAATGTGGTTTTAAGAGTGGTAGATGTGTTTTCCAAACCAACTCCAATTTAACACGGCAAAGCTGACTGGTGACCTGGCTGGGGCAACGGCACCATCTGCTTACATTTTAAAAAAGCTGACGGGAGATATTGTGGAGTCTTCACTTCCTGGTAGTCTTACAACTTGAGGTTAACATTCTACACTCCATATAAAAAATAACTGAAAGTATTTTTGCCATCAAGTACTAGCTTCCAGAACGAAATTTTCACTCTGCAGCAGTGTGTGAGCTGCAATGAAACTGCCTCTCAGATTAAAACTGTCTGCTAGACCAAGACTTGAACTCTGGACCCTTGCCTCCTGTGGGCAAGTGCTCTACCGACTCACCTACTCTAGTATGACTCATGATCCATCCTCACAGCTTCACTTCTGCCAGTATCTCATCTCCTACCTTCCAAACTTCACAGAAGCTCTCCTGTGAAACTTATGGAAGAAAGGATCTTGTGGAGACAAGGCTTAGCCACAGCCTGGGGGTGTTTCCAGAATAAATTCCTGGAGGAGTTCTGATCCACCAAGATGTTTCGTTTCAGCACATACTCCACTGCTGAGTGAAAATTTCTTTCTGAAAAAAACCCCCATGCTGCGTCTAACCTACGTCTCCGCAATATTCTTGCTTCCATGAGTGCTAGTCTTGCAAGTTTCACAGAAAAGCTCTGAAATTTGGAAGGCAGGAGACAAGGTACTGGCAGAAGTAAAGATTCTTTAATAGAATAAAATTTGAGATATTTTAAAAAAAGATCATAAAAGTCTACTAAGTACTCCAACTTAGGCAGAGGGTACTGGACCAGCTACATACAGATACTAACTACAAAGGTTGATAGGCAATATAGGGGGAAGTTCTATGTAGCACTATTTGTTTGTGGGTTTTGTTCTCTGACAGATCTGACAAGTTTTTGACAACTATTCTGCATATCTTCACATATCAGGAAAACAGCAATAATGGTTTAGCTTTCATAGAAATTCTGACATATTGAAGTGCCTTCAAACGTAATGTGTATGCCAGACTAAAGTATTTCTGCAAACATCAGGTATACACACACACCAGTTATTATTTTGAGTGTTACACCTGTAAAACAATGTTATTTTGCATTTTGTACTATTGTATGAGTTTCTCAGATGGATTTTCTGTGAGTACTGTCTTTATGTTGTACCATATAGGACCTGCAGCTTGTAGTGTGGCCACATTAGTATGCATATCTAAACAGTATAGCCTATAACATGTGTCTTTCATTAAGAGAAATCAGTAATCAGTAATTTGTTCAGATAATCTAGCAAGAATAGTCAGACTTCATGGTAGATGTGATAAGGCATTTAAAAATTATATTCTTGAAGAAAGGCTGCTCATCTTGCAATACAAGCATGAAGTTACTTTCATGTTAATAGAAAGCTCAATGGTTTATCTACTGGTAATAATTGACTAAAGAATGGTGAGTGAGAAGATTCAATGGCATTCCAACAAAGCACTGATTTTATTTCTCGAGCAGCACACCCTCCTTTCACCCACAGGATGGGGTAGGATTTTTGGCAAAACGTGTCATGTGGTATCACATCCACATGGTATATAGACACAGTTATTAACTTGGTTTATCATCTAATACATGTAAGTACTTCATAAATATGATTCTTAATTTTTGTTGTTGTTCTGAACTGGGACAGACATTACTTTTTAATGGATATAAGCTTTGTTGTTCTCATTCTAACAAAAGAGACTTGAAGAATTGTTTACAGCTGCACTCTTTGTTTTCATGAATTTTATCTTAATACCCTGGTAATATTTGTCATGTGTTATTGGGGTTTGCATCAAATCAATTACAGTATCCAGAATGAAATTTTCACTTTGCAGCAGAGTGTGTGCTGATATGAGACTTCCTAGCAGATTAAAACTGTGTGCCAGACCAAGAGCTAACTTGGGGCCTTTGCCTTTCATGGAGAAGTGCTCTACTGACTGAGCTATCCAAGCATGACTCACAACCCATCCTCACAGTTTTACTTCCACCAATACCTCATCTCCTACCTTCCAAATTCCTACCTTCCAAGCTCTCTAGTAAAACTTGCAGAACTAGCACTCCTGGAAGAAAGGATATTTTGGACACATAGCTTAACCACAGCTTGGGGATGTTTCAGAACCAAACTTTCACTCTGCAGTAGAGCACTTGCCCACAAAAGGCAAAGGTCCCAAGTTCGAGTCTTGGTCTGGCACACAGTTTTAATCTGCCAAAAAGTTTCAATTACAGTATCTTTGCCTTTGGTGCACAAATAGCATTTACTTGAAGACTAGTCTAATTTTACGTACTTTTCTCAGAAAAACTCCATGCCAAAGAAGCATTCAACTAAAAGAATCGGGATAGGTAAACATAACTCCATTTGCTACTTATGTCTGGCACTTGACAGGTTGCGACTTTGCACCTAAAGCTCTATTTACACGGCAGTTTCGTTTATCTTTGACCTTGTTAAGTTCTGTGACATAACATTATGAGAGGCATCTGTAACTAGAACAATTAGAGTAGAAATTTTTCCTACCTGGTCTTGACTGAACTAATACCTGTTAGTTATTAGAACATGTGTTGATCCTTCATTGATTCATCTCTTATATACCTTCCTTCACCATAACTTAATAGGTTAATGTGAAATGCCCATCATCAGGGGACTTAGTGAGACTGGAATTAGTTTGATGAAGCTTCGTTATTGATAGCCAGTAGTGGCTCATTCTTCACTTTAATGGTATTTATCAACAGGATTTGATTCTGCAAGCTGGTTTCAGGTGGACCATTGTGCATCGGATTATTTCGCACCTGTGTACTATTCACACTTCCTCTGTTTCAATTTTCAGTATGTGAGTTCCAGAAGTTGTTGCCATTATTCTCTTAAACCTGTTTTCTCCTGTTACCTTGGTGATGAGGATGATACAGATTAGTATTTTCTCTTGCAAGTGACAGTCATTACATGGCGTGGCATACACATGTGCCACTGGAGGTGACATCACATTGGCAATGTGAAATGCATTTGGCCAAGCCGGGCTGTGGCTTTTAAAACACAGCTGATTTGGCAGTGGCACATTATTGTAGTTGTTACTATTATCATTACTGACTGTCTTCTTGTATCAGGTGTATGGAGTCTAGTATCGATGTAAAATATAAGTAGTTCATCATCTGGTGCCTGTACTAATTTCTTGTGAATAACTAAAGGTAACTTCGCCTTCAGAATTCTTAACATATCTTTATTAGAAATTGGGTTGTCTCAATAGTGAGTTTTGTTTAAATATTCCTGTTCAGCATAAAAGAGCACAAGGTTGAATATCTGTTTTCTACTTTTCTGATGGCATCTTGACCAGTACTTAGGCAGAAATCCTTTTACAAATTGTTCACATGTTTGGTACGATTCTACCTTGTCTGTGATGCAAAGGGTGCCATCACCCTGCTCATATCCCATTATGAAATGGACCTTTTGTTAAGTGGTCCAGAATAGGGGTAGGACACCTTTTAAAGCCTCTATGAACACAACGGGATGTTGTGTAAATTTATCTGGCAAAAGGACTTAGAATTGTCTGTGTTCAAGTAAACCTTCTTCAAGTAGTACTGAAGATAGTAATGGAACTACTACTCCCTCGTATGGTACACGGTTTGGAGATAAATCACCGGAATTCATTTTGTTACCATACATTATGGAATATGCAGCAGCAGGACTGCAGTAATTATTACATATTTTATTAGCAGATAACGCGGTGCCTTGAACTATGCCCTTAACAACAGACAATTCGTGTTGCATGATTGTAATTTGCACTGTAACTTGGCCTTGCCATTCTGGAATATCTTTATTTAAAGTAGATTTTTGTCTACGCTAATCGTAATTTTACTGATTTACCAGAATTGTCTCACTTGGACACAGTGTCGTTGACCCGTTTCATTTGCCACACATTCTACTTATGAATTTAATCTATCATTAACTTCTATATCCTTGTGTACAAGCCATTCTGGAAAGTCATCAAGAATGTGATTGAAGTGGTCATTGAATTGCTTTTGTACTTTAGCACCCTGTTCTTCCACAAAAGTGTTGACTATTTTCTAACTTTATAGTTGCATTTAACTGTTTTGGCTTCTGGAAGACCATGATAAGCCTTTTTTAATTGTGAAATATCATCTGTAGAACATCATCTATTTAAGTGTTATACTTCACAGACCTATATCTAAAATTATCAGTAAACTTCACTAAACCACTGGATTGTAATTGTGCTGATACTCTTTTTTCATTACTTTAAAACTCATTTGTTGTTCTGTCTGAAGTCTTTTTATGGTCTCTTCCACTGCCTGAAAACTTTGTAACAGTTACATAAATGGATTTATGCACAGGTCATTTATCTACATGTTTGTTTTATGTCAAGTATCATCAGTTGAAACACTTATTTCACTTGAATTATAACCGGGCTGAACAGTTACATTACATGAAGGATTGTCTAAGTTAGCATCAACTTCACATACCAGATTATCAGGTAAAATATTTGCATTGCTTTCAAAGTGCAGAGTTAGATCATGTTCTGAACTATGTGAATTTTCAATTTCTTCATTAGTGAATTGGCTTTACTCGAGGTCAGGCTCCACGTTACTACTTTCTCACATAGCCCTTTTTGTGTTCTTTCCTATTTTTAACATAACGTGAAAATTTTAAAAAACCTAAAAAAGTTCTGAATAAGTTAAGACCTAAAAATGTATCTATGTAGTAATAGTCCTTAACACTCACTATTGTCAGAATCAAGAATTAAAGATTGTGTGTAAACAATGTGGCATCATTTTATGAAGTATGTTACTAGATCGCCCATCTTGTGATAAGAAAAAATTGTTACATAATGTAGTTTATCTCATGCAGTTAACTTCTTTTAATTTGCAATGGACAAAGATCTAAGTGTCAAAAGCCATATGAACATTAGAAATAAGGAAAATAAATGTCATTTTTACCTTAAGTAGTGATGTCTTGTTAATTTCAGAATGACAATTCTCTTTTTTCCTTCTTCTTGATTTTCTTCTGTAATTTATCATCAGTCTTTCTCTTTATTAATTTTCCATTCTGTGACTTCGTTTAGAACTTGTCACAATATTTTTTTCTTACTAGGGTGTATCAAACATGAAATGTAAAATCGACAATGTGAGATATTTGTTGCTGTTATAATTCCTCCTCATCTTTCATGAATAATCAGATGTTATTTCTCATATGTGATCAGGAAGAAGAGAAACTGGAATTATCTTAATGATGGAAGTGGCAGTAAAATTGGCACAGCCAATGACTGTTGGTCCATTACTAACAAAGATATGAGTGACCATGAAAGAAATATGAATATTTCAATGCTAGTATTTGTGTTGCATAGCGATGGTTCCTTTAAAAGGACTGAACTTCATGAAATGAATTCTGAATAATTGCAGGTTCTTTTATTGCTCATGTAATGTGCATCTAAGTCAGCAGCAATCATGGCCGATCAATAGCATCATCATATAATGACAACCAACTTCAACTTCATTAGTTACTCACCACTGTAAGACTGTGAAAACATTAAAAGCAGTGCTAGGACAGGAAGTATTAGTAATACTAATCAAAAGTAATACAGCTTTGAATCTTGAGAAATTAATCTAAGTTGTACAACATTACCACCTTCTGCTTTCCAGCACCACCTTCTGCTTTCCAGCACACAGGAAAGGTATCAAGAAGTAATGATACAAGAACAACTGAGTTAGACCTATCAGCTGTTCTTTGAAAACAAAAGCAAAACAAAAATATTGCACAGAGATTATAATTTGTACATCTTATCAGATCTTATGTGGTTGTGAATTGTCTTTCATAATGTTCTATTATAGACCTACATAACATGATGAATAAATGAATGAATGCTTTTAATTATTTTGCTGTCAGAATTTGGGAACTAGCACTTTAATTAAACATTTACAAAGTGTAAGTCCTAAAGTTATACTCTTACCCTCTCTCTCTTTACACACACAACCATATGATGTTTTTTTCATTGTGGACAAACATTTTCACACAGTTAGTAAAATTTTTATTTATTTATTTATTTTCTGTCCATATAACAAAAAAGTTTTCGGACATTGTCAGGAAAGTTTAGATTACATTACACATATACAGTAAAATATTTACATTCTTTCATAATAACATATGGATCAGACACATGTCTGTGCACATTATTTTTCAAAAGAGCACTACAAGTAGATTCCTCTATAGTGTAACACAATTTACCTTATATTTATAATAGTACAGTACACATAATACAGTGTATAATTATATTCTTTCATACCAATGATAAATTGGAGACATTGTCTGTATACACTGTTTTCCAAGTCCTCTATAGAGTAACAACACTTCTCTATTAATAATTGCTTCAGTCTACTCTTTAGCATATTTAGATTTACTTTCTTGAGTTCACAGGGTAGTGCCGTGTAGAAAATTGCTCCCATTCTGTGTGGGCTGTGGTACGTTGCCTTTTTATTGGTCACAATTATATGACAATTTTCCCTTCCCCGTGTATCATAGTTGTGTATATTACTGTTTCTCATATTAAATTCAGGATTTTGTTTCACAGACATGACTGTCTGCAGTATATACATGGAGTACACCATAAAAATTTTATATATTCTAAAGATGTCTCTACAAGGCTCTCTCTTCTTTACCTTGGCTACCATTCTTACTGCCTTTTTTGTAATCTAAAAAGTCTATCTATATGAACTGCTGATGCCCCACCCCATATCTCAATACCATACTGAAGGTGCAGATGAATTAACCCAAGATATTTTTCCCTTAAAGTATCGTGGTCCAAGAAGGCTGAGACCCGTTTCAGTAGATACACATTTCTACCGATTTTCTTGCAAATATTATCTGCATGTTCTTTCCATGATAAGCGTTCATCAACAATGATGCCCAAAAATGTATGTGAATTTGCATATGCAAGACCCAATGGAGATGTAAATACAGTATCAGTTATGGCAGCATTATAACTGTGGATAAACTTCATTATTACCGTTTTGTCTTTATTTACAAGAGGCTTGTTTGCTGTAACGTGTGCGGACAGAGTATTGAAACTGATTTCGGTACTGTTAGCTGCAGACTACATATCACTGCCACAGCTGATGAAGGATATGTCATCGGCATAGCTTACAACCATGCAATTTTGGGGTTCAAATAAGTTATTTACATACACAAGGAACAGAAAAGGCCCTAGTATGCTTCCTTGAGGCACACCACATTGAAGTGTCCTGAAGTTTGATCTGGTTGTTAGGAGCTGCTCATTATTTTGATAAGTTAGCTTTACACACTGTTTGCTGTCTATCAAATAGGAGGTAAGTAGTTTCGAGGCTAGTCTCTTAACCCATACTCTTCTACCTTACACAGAAGAATGGTATGATTCACAGTATCAAAGGCTTTACTCATATCTAGGAAAGTGCCTATTACCTTGTCACTTTTGTCCAGCTGCTTACTTAATATTTCATGTATAAAAGATGCTACTGCTGTTGTAGAAGATCTCCCTTTTCTAAATCCATGTTGTAGGTTGTTTAACAAATTGTGTTTGGTGAAATATGATTCAACTTGATTTAGTATTACTCTAACAATTTGCCTAGTTCTGAGGTTAATGCTATTGGCCCGTAGTTTTTAGTGTCAGTTTTTAATCCCTTTTTATGCACTGGTATAATTTCAGTAATTTTCAAAAGGTCAAGGAATACTCCATTTCTGAGGGATGTATTTATCAAGTGAGTCAGGGGTTTCACTAATTCATCCCTGCATTCCTTTAGCAGTTTAGGTGAAATGTCATCCCAGCCACAAGACAATTTTGGTCGAAGTGCTGATATAATTGCTAGGACGTCCCTCTCAGTAATGCCGCGGATATAAAAGGACAGGCTAGATTTTCCAAGACTAAAATTTTGTGGCTTGACATGAACTTCATTTGTACCAACTGTACTGAACTTTTGTATAAATTTCTCACACACTTCTTTTGGGTCATTTATTTCTTCACCATTTTCTTTTAATGATATGTTGGTGTGTTCACAGGAATTATTTTTCACACTTTCTTCATGCATTATTTTCCAGGCAGAGTTCCTTATTTCAGAGGTATATTTCTGTGCTTTTAGGTTAGTCAATTTAGAATAATTAAATTTTCTTTTATATAAACTGTATCACTTTCAGTTACATCTATGTTCCCTATACCAATTTCCATAGTAAGGGCTCTGTGATCACAAATGTAGTTTTCTAAGATGTTTACATTTACTTTCTCTTCTCTTACATTTGTGAGAACATGGTCAATACACGTCTTCGTATTTACAGTGACTCTTGTAGGTTCTGAGTTCATTTGTTTAAAGTTATAACACTGTAATACATCCCCTATAGCGCAAATAGTTAACACTATTATTTAATGAGTCTATGTTGATGTCTCCAACAAGCAACAAGTGTTTTTTATGCACTGCTGTCCCCTCCAACAAGTCCTCTAGGCAATTTAGAAACTCTTCTGTGTTACTTCCAGGTGACCTATACAGTGCTGCTATAATAAGGCTGTTGTTTCCATACTTCAGGTTTACTGCTGCAACCTCAAATACCATTTCAGTACTGAGATCATCTATCCATTTAACTTTTTCACAATTTACATCATTTCTACTATAAATGCCTACCCCACCACTTTTGTGTGTCTTTCTGCAGTACTAGTTTATCAGTTTGTAATTTTTTAGCCTGTAACCACATGCTTCCTCTTGCTCGCATCCCAATTCACTCCCTAGGAAGAGGTGTGGCTTAGTTTCATTTAGGTAAACACCCAGCTGCTCTGTTTTATTAGTTACATACTGGACATTCTGATATGCAAGGGTTAATTTATTATGCTTTCCTCTAAAAAACATCATTGTCTACTTTTTGTGACTGAGAATTCTGTTTAAATCATCTTTTACTTTGATAATTTCCCATATTTTGTCACACAAGAATTTTTTGCCTTCAAAATTTACGTGCATACCATGTCTGGTATGCAGGTTTCTTTTCAGTTTGCCTATATCTAATATTCTACATTTGCCAAAACAAGCACACGTTTGTTTCATTTTAAAATGTTTGTTTTTCGAATCGACTTATTCGCACATGAATTGTACATGACATCATACCTGTGAGGCAGCATTGTAATAATGGTGTTTCGTGATTTATTTGCTTCTAGGAAGTGTTCCAGGCTTGCTAGGCAACTTCGTTCTTCATTTCTTGCGATGTCATTGGCACCAGCTATACACACTACGTATTCATTCTCTTATTTCTTGTTTCCCAGCAGGTCGATATCAGTAACAGATTTCGTGCTTGCACCTGGTTTCACTATTCCTATTGTTGGATATCTTTGTAATTGTCCTGTAAAACACTTGCAAAATTTCTGCCATGGCTGTCTGTTAATAAGAGTACGTTGTACCTTTTTTTCGACGGTTTGAGGATCGTATTTCTTACCGTTTTTTTTTTTTTTTTTTTTTTTTTTTTTTTTTTTTTTTTTTTTTTTTTTTTTTTCCACTGCATAGTTTACAAAATTCGTTTTCGGCACATTTCACGCTCTCACATTTATCACTATTGGTTTCTGGTAAGAGCTGAGGCACAGGTAGAGCAAATCTAACTGTTTCGCATTTTATTTTAAAGGAGAGTCTTTAAGAATGAGAAAAATGAGACCTGTTACATATTAACACTAGGGTGCAACTGCAAAGTATACTAACACTAATATCTACTGCTAATCTACTCACACATATAAATGTGGTGATTACTTCTGTCTGAGCATATGTATAGTAGGAGAAAAGTAGCTATATATATTTTTTTTAAATTTGAGAGTCAATGACTCTTCCTCTCAGATTACTCACTGCTAATATTTTAAACAAAAAATTTATGTAACTTACACAAAACACTATAAGCTATTTATGTATGAACAAAGTCAAAACCTGTTTAATATAAACATCTTAAGTCCAAATATTATAATAAATTGTAGAAAAATAGCTAGTAATGTACTTATTGATTGGCAACTCCATGGAGTTCAGTTATTGTGATCACTTCTCAGTTTTGGTTACTGATAACTTGATACCAGTGTCTGAGTTTAATTTGTACACCACAGCACTGAAGATGATCACTATGTGATTGAAAATCGATTTTGCTATCAATAAAACATCAATATTACAGCCAATGTTGACCTTCCTTTTAATTTTAAGTAATGTACTTTCTTACTTTGTTTTTCAATATTTGGGTATTTCTAATTTACTAGCTGATACCTACTGGCAACTGGCGGTAGATTTTTGGACCAATACATGCCAGATCTAAATAGGAATTTACTGTCTATATGAAAATCATTTTTATTCTTGTATTGGCCATTTCCATGCTGCACATTTCACAATTCATTCTAAATTTACTTTTGTTATTAACCAAAATATCAATAGGGAGTAAATGTATTAGTACGTATGAGTAAGAATCCTGTTTGCTGTGGTCTTCAGTCCAATGACTGGTTTGATGCAAGAATCACTTAGGTCCTTGCAAACATTTCTGCTTTCACAGTGTAGCACACTTCCATATAACAAATATTTCTTTGACCTTACAGACAGTAAAAACTTTTCTGTGTAGTACCAATAAGGTAGTTAGTGCTTAATACGTGAACACTGTAAAAAAAAAGAAAAGAAAAAGATGGTAAATGGTGACTATAGTATATAATAATGCTTTAAGTACGAATGTGATTTTTTAACTACCACAGCAGAATATAACTGAAAGACCTTTCACAACATACTAAAATGATCTTGGTGGCACCAAAGTTAGCGCCCTGACACTAAAAGATGACACAAGACTTGAAACTGAAGGTAGCATAGCAAAAGCATAAGTGGTGAACTCAAAGAATGTTCCTGTAGAGAGGAAGATACAGGAGAACTGCCCAAGTTTATTCTCAGAGATGACTGACTGAAACATTGATGATTGTGCCAGCTACACAATTAATCCTGAAAGCTAGCAGAGTTTTCATACCCAGAGACAGCAAAGGACCTGGAAGAGCAGCTGAACGGAATGGACAGTGTCTTGAAAGGAGGATATAAGATGAACATCACCACAAGCAAAATGAGGATAATGGAATGTAGTCGAATTAAGTCAGGTGATGCTGAGGGAATTAGATTAGGGAATGAGACATTTAAAGTGGTAAAGGAGTTTTGCTATTTGGGGAGCAAAATAACTGATGATGGTCAAAGTAGAGAAGATATAAAATGTAGATTGGCAATGGCAAGGAAAGCGTTTCTGAAGAAGAGAAATTTGTTAACATCGAGTATAGATTTAAGTGTCAGGAAACCGTTTCTGAAAGTATTTGTATGAAGTGTAGCATGTATGGAAGTGAAACATGGATGATAAATAGTTTTGACAAGAAGAAAATAGAAGCTTTTGAAATGTGGTGCTACAGAAGAATGCTGAAGATTAGATGGGTAGGTCACATAACTAATGAGGAGGTATTGATTAGAATTGGGGAGAGGAGGAGTTTGTGGCACAACTTGACAAGAAGAAGGGACCTGTTGGTAGGACATGTTCTGAGGCATCAAGAGATCACAAATTTAGCATTGGAGGGCAGCGTAGAGGGTAAAAGTCATAGAGGGAGACCAAGAGATGAATACACTAAGCAGATTCAGAAAGATGTAGGTTGCAGTAAGTACCGGGAGATGAAGAAGCTTGCACAGGATAGAGTAGCATGGAGAGCTGCATCAAACCAGTCTCAGGACTGAAGACCACAACAACAACAAGCTTCAGTCAGCCCCCTGTCTGGCCACTTTTTAACCAGTTCAGTATCTTGTATGGGCTCCAGCTGCCTCTCAGCAGTCTTGGCACAGTGTTTGTGCACAAATACGCATTCAGATCTGAACGCGTCGTCGGGAGGAGGTAATTTTGACTAGACTCCGGATAGGGCACTGTCTTTTTAGCCATCGACATCTTTTAAGCGGCCATAATCTTTTCATTTTACATCCACACAAATTATTTCACCAAGGCATTTGAATGAGCTGTGAAGCATGGATCTTCTAGTCATAGGATACTGTGATTTTCTTGTATGAAGTGAACAGTTGTACTCCTATGAACATTTAAAACAATCTGACAATCTTAGCATGACTTTGAAGTCTTATTACTGTTGTTGTTAATATTGTCTTCCATGTAATTAATATACAGTTTGAATATCAAGGTCCCAACACAGTTCCCTGAAACATGATAAAGTTGCATCCCAACAAACTTTCCTGAAGCATGGCCACATATTTCATTTGATACCTCATATGATTCCGCTTTCAGTGAGTGTTGATGTGATAGTGAAATGACCTGCAGAAGTCAACAAATACTGCATCCACCAGATTGTCCCAGTCCATTACTTTTAGAATCACATGTGAGAAAAGCAGTTCAACTTTGCTTGACCCATGTTTTCAGGACCCTTTGTGATTGGCATAGATACTTCATTATGTTTGAGTTGAGAATGTGTTGTAAGATTCTATAATAGATGAATGTCAGTGATGTTTGATGATACTTTTGTGGATCAGATGTTGTTACACAAGACAGATGTGCCCTCTGTTTTCTTCCAACAACTGGGCTCAGTATTTTGTTCAATAGGTCTAAGTGTATTATGGTTAATTCTATATCGAATCTGATAGGGGTTCCATTTGGCTTTAGGTCTTTTGCAGTTTTAGGCATTGCAGTTGTTTCTTATTACCACTGATGCTAATATTTAAATCTCTTCTACATGGGGTATCCCAGGACGAACAGTCAACACTGAGGGATGTGACAGGAATAATCATTTTATGCAAAAACTTTGTATGGACATATGCCCTATTCTGAACGGTTTCCGAAATAGAACACATTTAGTGTATATTATTCATATTTTCTGTATTATTCAATACATTGTCAGGTTTACACATGTACAACATTTAACAGACATCACAGTGTGTGTTTTACAAAGCATCAATCAAAATAAACATCTTTTTAACTCATTCACCTCTTAAGCATGATCTGACGTGACACACTACAGTTCACAGTAAATGTCTGAATATTCCACTGTCAACTTCAATGCATTTGTACACTCTTGGGAGAAAATGTGTTGCTTGTCTGAATGTGTTGACACATTTCCTAATGAGGTCAGCAGTGTCCATGATGCAACCAAGCAATTCATCCCTTTTGTTTGTGCACCTCAGACTTCACTCAACCCCATAAACAAAAACTGAATGGTGTAAGATCTATCAATCCTGGTTGCCAGTTAATTGTACTGTGGAGAAATCACAAAGGGAGATCAATGGGGTTAACTTTTGCATCCACTCATTTTCTTTAAAAATGTGTTATGTCTCAGAAACCGTTCAGAATAGGGCATATGTCCATGTGAAGTTTTTTGCTTCAAATGAGAATTCATGTCATATCCCTGAATATTGACCAGCCCAGTAATTCCAGAGTAGGATCTTGGATACCTTGTTTATTAATTCCAGAATAATTCCAAAAGTGCCGCCATTTTTCCTTGATGTCAGGTTGATGTTCTTGTGTATTTACCCATATAGGCTTCCGTGACTTCAAGCGGGTCAATGGTATTTCATTCAAAACATCATGGATTGGTAGATTCTGAGGGTAATCTGAGTGATGAATTTTTGAGCACTCTCTTGCTGCTGCTTCTTGCCTTCTCAATTGTGGAGGTGGGATATTGCTTAGAGTACGCAGCCAAGGGACTGGGGTGGATTTAATAGTACCCGTTATTATCCACATACACTCGTTCGACTGGACATCGATTTCCTTTGTATGAGTGCTCGTATGCCAGACAGCAGAGCAAAATTCGGCAACAGGATATACTATGGCTATTGCGGCAGTACGTAAGGTGGATGCTTGAGCTCCCCAAGTTGAACCAGCCAATTTTCTCAGGATGCTGTTGCGACTCTTTAGCTTTTGGCTTACATTTTCTGGTGTTTTTTTAAGTCAGGGAGTGGTATAGTGCTATGCCAAGGTATTTGGGGTTGAAGTTGTGTTTGAATCTTTGTTCACAGAAGTTCACATTCGATTCCTGGTGGGCCATTTTATTGTTTAAGTGGAAAGCACCCACCTCAGTCTTGGTTGGATTAGGGCAGAGTTGCCATTTTTTATAATAGGAATTCAAGGACTCCAGATCATCTGTGAGTAAGTTCGCTCCTTTCCCAAGTGTTTTAGTTTGTACAACTAGTGCCAAATCATCGGCGTAGCAAAATTTCCTGCTGACTGTATTTGGCAAGTCACTAATATACCAATTAAAAAGGGTTGGAGCCAACACAGATCCTTGAGGAAGGCGATTTTTTATTTTATACGATCTGCTGGTGTTGTGGCCAATGCTCACCTGTTCGTCAGCATGTTGTTCATTAAGGTTGCCAGTTTTAAATGAGATACGTGTCTCTTGAACTTAAGTGTAAGACCCTGGACCCACACAGTGTCATATGCCGAAGACAGATCAACAAAAGCTACACTTGACTTCATCCTGTTCAGGAATCCACTTTCTATATATAATGTTAGGGCTAGAACTGGTTTGCAACAGCTGCGCTTGTTTCTGAAACCTGACTGATATGGAGGGGTTATTCCATCCACGATGTCCTGAATTCTATTAAGTATTAGGCATTCCAACAACTTAAAGCATACACTCAAGAGGGCGATGGGGCGGTAGCTAGTTGGATCTTCTGGTAGCATTCCAGGTTTAAGGATTGCTAGTGTGTGGACTATTTTAAATTGTGGTCAGACTATTTCAGTGTTTAAAATGTTGGCATAAAAGTTTCTTAGCCACGCTTTTCCATTAGGTCTGAGGTGTTTTACAAATTCTGGGAATATACCATCAAATCCCACTGCTTCATGTATTTATCACACCCTTGATTTCCTCTTCGCTAAATGGTGACAAAAGTGATGTATTGTCGCTCAGAGTTTTTTCAAGTTCTTGCAGTTCTTTAGTTTCTGCTTCAGTTGTTGGATCAAGAGGGGTTTTCTCAGCACGCGCCTTTATGTGCAATGCCATCTCTGATGGTTTTATTTTAGGTTCCTGGTGGCATGCTGAAGAGGAATTACCAACTTTCCTCAATAATGACTAGGCTTTTCTGCTGGAATGTGTAAAATTCATCTGGGACATGAGTTTCTGCCACTTGTGTTTTCTGTGTGTGTTTAGTCCCTCTAATATTTGTCCACCAATTTCAGGGTCTCCTGTTTCTTGGTATTTATCATAAAGTTTGTTAATATTATTGTCCCAGCAAAGAATATACTGTTATCTAAGTCCGCATGGCATATTCCTTTTGGCTGCAACAATGACGGCTCCAGTGAATCGTTTATAGTTTTCTTGTTTTGGGGTAATCCAGCGCAAATTTTGATCAACTTCTTGAGCATATTTGCCCAATTAGCTTTCTTAAAGTTCCATTGCGGTTTATTGACAGATTTTACTACTGGGATTTGCAGGCCTATGTTAAGTATGGTGGGACGATGTTGGCTCTTTGGAAAGTGTTTCAGGACTCTTTTTGTATGGTATAATGGGACTCTATTCTGATCAGTGGACACAATGCAGAGATCAGGATTGGTATCTGTTTGCCATCTGGCCAATTGGAATGTCTTAGGGTCTTTGGCATCATATATCACGTACATGTCTTGCACTTCAATCCACTCAGACAGAGTTTCTCCGTTTTCGTCGAAGTTGCCATAACCCCCCCCCCCCCCCCCCCCCCCCACCCCGAGAGTGTGACGGCTATTAGAATCCCATACGTACACGCAGGGGTTGGGCAGTACTGGTAAAGCTGGTGTTGGCCATTTACTTTGTGGGGGCTTATAAATGGCTGCTATGGTCATTCCATTAAGTTCAATAGCAATTATTTCTATGCCATTAATTTCTTGGTATATCACTTCTTTGTACCCAGCAATGTTGCTACCAAGATACAGAGCAGATCCATGAATATGTGATGGCAGTGCTGTGACCATCCTGTAGCGTGGAATGGTGCGTGCTGTTATGCGCTCCTGCACTTGATGAGTTTCTTGGAGTGCTACGATGTCGATTTTATGATTGTTAGCCAGCTTGCTTGAGTAGTCGCATTTATCCCTTGTCAGGCCTTCTACATTAATCTGCAGAACATGGACGATGGGTTAAATCTCTTTAGTCTGTTGGCTCTCAGAAGAGCCTTTCTCAATGATAGAATTCTTCTTTTTCTTGTTTTGTCGCAGTGTGTGGCCGTGAGAGATCAATGATCTAGTTCGGCCGCCATTTGTGTAGACTTCCTGCCGTCCTGCTATCGCAGTCCGTTGCCTGGGGTGCACCATCTTGGAGGCTGTATACACATTGTCTTCTAAGATAAGTCATAAGGTCAGTATTGCCTCATGTGTTCCAATATTTCTAGGGAATCCAAACTGATCTTCCCCGAGGTCGGCTTCTACCAGTTTTTCCATTCATCTGTAAATAATTCGTGTTAGTATTTTGCAGCTGTGACTTATTAAACTGATAGTTTGGTAATTTTCACATCTGTCAACACCTGCTTTCTTTGGGATTGGAATTATTATATTCTTCTTGAAGTCTGAGGGTATTTCACTGTCTCATACATCTTGCTCACCAGATGGTAGAGTTTTGTCAGGACTGGCTCTCCCAAGGCCGTCAGTAGTTGTAATGGAATGTTGTCTACTCCCGGGGTCTTGTTTCAACTCAGCTCTTTAAGTGCTCTGTCAAACTCTTCACACAGTATCATATCTCCCATTTCATCTACATCCTCTTCCATTTCCATAATATTGTCCTTAAGTACATCGCCCCTGTATAGACCCTCTATATACTCCTTCCACCTTTCTGCTTTCCCTTCTTTGCTTAGAACTGGGTTTCCATCTGAGCTCTTTTCTCCAAAGGTCTCTTTAATTTTCCTGTAGGCAGTATCTATCTTACCCCTAGTGAGATGAGCCTCTACATTCTTACATTTGTCCTCTAGCCATCCCTTCTTAGCGATTTTGCACTTCCTGTCGATCTCATTTGAGATGTTTGTATTCCTTTTTGCCTGCTTTATTTACTGCATTTTTATATTTTCTCCTTTCATCAATTAAATTCAATATTTCTCCTGTTACCCAAGGATTCCTACTAGCCCTCATCTTTTTACCTACTTGATCCTCTGCTGCCTTCACTACTTCATCTCTGAGAGCTACCCATTCTTCTTCTACTGTATTTCTTTCCCCCATTCCTGTCAATTTTTCCCTTATGCTCTCTCTGAAACTCTGTACAACCTCTGGTTTAGTCAGTTTATCCAGGTCCCATCTCCTTAAATTCCCCCCTTTTGCAGTTTCTTCAGTTTTAATCCACATTTCATAACCAATAGATTGTGATCAGAGTCCACATATGCCCCAGGAAATGTCTTACAATTTAAAACCTGGTTCCTAAATCTGTTTTACCATTATATAATCTATCTGATACCTTATAGTATCTCCAGGACTCTTCCATGTATACAACCTTCTTTCGTGATTCTTGAACCAAGTGTTAGCTATGATTAAGTTATGCTCTGTGCAAAATTGTACCAGACAGTTTCCTCTTTGATTTATTACCCCCAATCCCTATTCACCTACTATGCTTCCTTCTCTCCCTTTTCCTACTCTCGAATTCCAGTCACCCATGACTA
Organism: Schistocerca serialis cubense; assembly: GCF_023864345.2. Taxonomy (NCBI): domain Eukaryota; kingdom Metazoa; phylum Arthropoda; class Insecta; order Orthoptera; family Acrididae; genus Schistocerca; species Schistocerca serialis. The sequence continues at coordinate 202,809,356 of NC_064638.1, forward strand.
TTAAATTTCTGTCTCCCTTCACTACCTAAATAATTTCTGTTATCTCATCATACATTTCATCAATTTCTTCATCATCTGCAGGGCTAGTTGTCATATTAACTTGTACTACTGTACTAGGCGTGGGCTTTGTGTCTATCTTGGCCACAATAATGCATTCACTATGCTGTTTGTAGTAGCTTACCCGCAGTCCTATTTTTTTATTCATTATTAAACCTACTCCTGCATTACCCCTATTTGATTTTGTATTTATAACCCTGTATTCACCTGACCAAAAGTCTTGTTCCTCCTGCCACCGAACTTCACTAATTCCCACTTTATATAACTTTAACCTATCCATTTCCCTTTTTAAATTTTCTAACCTACCAGCCCCATTAAGGGATCTGACATTCCATGCTTCGATCCGTAGAACACCAGTTTTCTTTCTCCTGATAACGACGTCCTCATGTGTAGTCCCCGCCGGAGATCCGAATGGGGAACTATTTTACTTCTGGAATATTTTACCCAAGAGGGCGCCATAATCATTTAACCATACAGTAAAGCTGCATGCCCTCGGGAAAAATTACGGTTGTAGTTTCTCCTTGCTTTCAGCAGTTCGCAGTACCAGCACAGCAAGGCCGTTTTGGTTAGTGTTACAAGGCCATATCAGTCTATCATCCAGACTGTTGCCCCTGCAACTACTGAAAAGGCTGCTGCCCCTCTTCAGGAACCACATGTTTGTCTGGCCTCTCAACAGATACCCCTCTGTTGTGGTTGCACCTATGGTACAGCCATCTGTATCTCTGAGGCACGCAAGCCTCCCCACCAATGGCAAGGTCCATGGTTCATGGAGGGATTGAAGCTTACATGTAAGCAAAGCAACCGCTTGATCATAAATTGGGGATCAGAAAAAGACATTTTTATGCAAAAGCGCTTGCAGGGGCTGAGCAGCAGTGGATGTGTCTCACAAAAACTTTCAGTAGTACACAATTTTACTGCAGTTCCTTAACAGAGGTTGGCTTCGGCAAAGCTGCAATTGCATCAACATGGTGCCACAATGGCTTGACCCCTGTACAAGAAACCTCAAAATTTAGGTACTCAACTGACGGCTGAAAAAACTGAGATTTAACAAGATGGCGTGAGACATGCAGACTGCAAAACAGAAAACAATGATCAGAGGTTTCTAAGTTGGTCTTCCGTGGAAGAACCTGAAACAAGAATATTGTTGAGGTGACTAATGCATCTGGGCACAGAGACTGTCAGGTGTTCTACAAGTGTTGAAAAATTGCAGGCACACAAACAATGCCAAAAGTTGAGGATGGGGCGAAGGGTATGTATCTACTACAGCCTGTGTATTATTTGTGACACTGAAGTCACCACAGAGCAAAGCTTACCCATTGGCTTCTTAACAATGACCAGTGCTGTATCTCATTCACTTGGGCTGCATGACATCAGGTGACATCAGATGGTCTAATGTGGCCTTGATAGATTGTGCAATGCAACAGTCACAGACAACAGGGAAGGCAGGCTTTTTCATGGTAATGTGAGTCTGAAAACCGGTAGCACAACTGAGCCCAAGGGAAAACAGAGACAAAATCTCAGGGCAGTGGGACTCCAGTTGCTGATACGGAGCTTAATCTGGCACTAAAAATGTTAAACGCATCTAGCCTGAACAGGTCTGAGGTATAGGATGGATCCACAACAAGGAAGGTGAGAGGGTGAACAACAGATTTGTAATAGACAAGAGCGCAGAACTGACCTAGGATTGGAATCTGCTGTTTATTGTTGCCAACCATCTCCTGTGAAACCTGTGTGGAGCCCAAGTCCATGTACTTTTGTGTATTTACAATCACTATAGATCCTGTGTTCCCTCGCATTTTTAGCGGTTTATTAGGCACAGCCAAGTTAATAAACAATTTGTTTGGGGAGACAGTCACTGTAGATACAGTTTGTGTCCATTGGTACTACTGTGTCCACCATGTATGAGGAACAGTTATGCCTAACAGGAGTTGATGGAACAACTTTCAATACCTTCCCCGATGCAGCAATCTGATCGCCTGTGGCTCATGACACTTCAAAGGACTGTGCCGTATTGAGCACATCCGTAACTGTTGGTTTCTCACACTGAAGTGCTTGTTAGCAGTCTTCCCTGTTTGGGGCTATATGAATAATAACATTCCATACCACATGAAATGCACAGGATTCGTGATGGCAGCTAGTGACAAACTTATGATAACTCAACCCATGTAACTCTACAGCCCTGGCTTTGTAAGATTGATTTGGACATCTCTGATAATGGTAAAATTCTACACACATTGCAATGACATGCATTCTGTCACAGTAAGAGGTTGAGAGAAGCTTGCACATTTCATCAAATGATAAGATGTTCGTCGGGTGACTTAACACAGACACTAACTTGTGGAGAAAATGTAGCCTTCACTCATAGCTAAGTCTGTAATAGTAAGCCAACATATGATGCAATAAAGTAAAGCACTGAACACACTGACAGACAACTGTAATGCAGGTTACAGAATAGGCCAAACACTCGTTTGCAACCAGAGGGTGCCTGGGGCTGACCCAGGTAGCCTCTTTATGTGGGCTTGTGAATTGTATGGATGTATGACCTCTGAAATCATGCACATCATGAGTGAAGGTACATCAGCTTTGTAAAGGATCAGCTACACTGAATTGATGTTACAGACTTATAGTATTTGAAGATACACACATGCACAATGCTTCTTAACATGCTGCAATAGAGTACCCAAAGCTCACAAGGAGAGAAATTGAATACATTGTGGAAAACATCTGTGCCACTATGGTCGCACACAGTGACACGTCACATCTTGTGACATATTGAGAATAGTTTCTTCTACCTAATCTAGTTTCATAGTCATCAAGGTCTAAGATTGTAAAGCTATAAATGGGCATCCTGTACTCTCTGCCCTCATTTTCTTTCTCCCACAGGAACTATGAAAATAATTAAATGGTTTAAGGTAAGGGGCACAAAACTATACTTACAAAACTGGTTGTGCATCAATTGTGCTATTTGTGTGAATGTAAAACTGCTAGTAGTAGGACAGAGGCATGGAGTGTTTTCAAAGCACGATATATCAGTAGTATGAGATATTTCTGAGGCTAGAAGTAGTTTGTGATTAAGAGAAACAAAGTTCATTGTGTAAAATGGAGTATCATATGTAACAACAGCAAAACACGAGAGCATTCATGCAAAGGAGAGTGTGGAAGTGAGGAAGAAAGAAGGTGCACACAAATTGTTAGTGCAATTGCTACATGGATTGGAACAGAATATGAACTAAGTATTTTCAAGCATTAACGAGATATGGGCTAAAAGTTACAGTTTTAAGAAATAATCAATGGCTCGATAAACTTGCTAGCCAAGGTAGGGAGGGAAACAGAGAACTTAGAATGAACCATTTCATTTCAATGTGTTAAACGTGGTTGTAACAAAAATATGAGGCTGGCAAACAATGCTCATCATAACAGCTACCACTATCTCAAAATGGGTAAGCAAGCAAACACAGACAAAGTGTAAAAGGAGAATGTGCAAAATGTTGGAAGCTATTTGTTGGTCTAACTCAAGATGACTGAGGAAGAAAGTAACAATACTACTTACTTGTTGTGTAAATAGATAGAAGAGCATGTGAAAGAGTGTGTGAATATAGAGTTGTGATGCAGAGCCTTAAAGAAACATTTTGTAGTAATAGCTGTAAGAGGGCATGAATGAGTGTACAGATACAGAGCAGTGATTCAGAGCCTTCAAAAACAAACATTTCGCATGAAAAACTGTTCCAGTGGGTAAAGTTTTATTTAACTATGATAAGGTTTGTAAGTTTGACTCACTTGGTTCAGTTCATTGTGCAAATTTTTTTTAGGATTTCAAAGATATGACTGTAATGAGAAACAAGAGACAACCATTTTAAGAGTCATTTGGAAGAAGATGGTTCTAGATGGAGGACAAGAGCTTTCTTATACACAAGACAGTGAATGATGTTGAAATCAAATTATTAAAAGAGTACTGGTGCAAGGAAAGGCAAGCAGCAGGCCATCCTGAATAAATTCAAGAAAAGACTGCAAGAGAGCAGAGAAAATATCACTGATGATTCTGAATGATCAATAAAAACAGCTGCATTGTGTACAGACACTGAGTAACTATTAAAAGCATTTGGAACTACAATCCATGACAGTATTAGGATGCCAGTAACAAACACTTTGTCTAAGTATAAGAGATGTAATATGCTTCACTACTGATTAGGATTACACTTGTGAGTAAATACATTAAACAGGAAAGGAATAAAATTAACTTAATAAAAAAATCTTCAGCTTATAAGTAGAAATAGCTGATTCTTTGCAGGTTATCATCATTTTCCACTTGACTGAATGGCTGCTGCTAAACTAGGTCAAAGAGTATAGTAGACGACCAGCAGGTACATTATGGGTCAACACAACAATCTTCACCATCTAGCCGCCACCCTCCACCACCCCCTGCACAACTGATACTTCCTCTAACTTGTATATACTAAAACTGTTCTTAAAAAACATCCTATGACATCATAATCCTCTGGTCCATAACCTCCTTTAGTCACTTTCCTATATCCATATTCACACATCCTCCATTTCACCCCAGCTATCAGTTAATCTACACCCACATGATTTTTTCCGTAATATCAAATGTACTCTTATATTGCATGCTCCCCTCCCCCACATCTGACTCACTACAACACATGCATCCTATTCCATCATAAGGTGCATGAAACTTCCATTGCCTTCAACAGGACAAGCTTGTTCACGTCACCTTCCTAACCTGTTCACTTGTTACCCCTTATAACTTAGCTGTTACCATCCCTTCTCTTCCCCATCTCCACCCAACACAACCATTTAATCAGGTCAAAACAATGGGATAATGTACCAGAGCATGTCTCTTCTTGTCAGTCTTCTTGCTTTTACAAAGGACACTGATGTAAGCTTAACAATTTGTTCAGTTAGTTTATGATGCTATGAGTGGTTATTTTCACTCCTTCCATTGTTTGTATTTCACCTATGGCTTTGCATTATCATTAATAATTAATATTCACATTCCTTGAGAAAATGTGTTAGGAACGCAGCATGCAGCAGTTACGCTAATCATCATCACGCACCAACACTGTACGATTACTGGAGTTCGACATCAAAATTATCTCCACCAAACTTCTGAATAATCAATGTGAATCTTTTGAAGCCAATGACACAACATTTTATCGCTTGTGTGACTATTCATACAAGTAGGGTAAGGTGGGGTAAATACGAGCAGGTGGGTAAACCCAACTGCCCTCTATTTGTGAGAAATGGCAAGCAGAGCGATTTCACATTAGTGTTACCACATAGAGTATTCGAAATAACGAAAATGTCACCTTGACAACTTTGCCACATTTGACATTTAGACACTCAAAAGTACATTTAGTACTCTAAACATTGTTATTTTTTGAATACATTATGTTCATTTATGGAAAAAACATAATTGCTTATAATTATTTCCCAAAAAACTATTCATTTAAAACTATTTCTGTGCAAAATCAGCCAAACAAATAGGGGGTTCGATTTACCCCACCATTTTTGCAAATGGCAAAAATGGACAGTTCTTAAAATACGGATATCTCAAAAACTATTAATGGTAAAACAAAAATATTTTGCAAATAGTTGCTCCTTTATATTACCTACAATTTAACATATAAAACGTTAAGATCCGCCCTAGCATAAGTGCTTTATAGTCACAAGAAATTACTAGGTTGGATTTACCCCACCTTACCCTATATTTCTAATTCATTGATTTCAGAAATTTGCCATGTCTTCTTGAGAGAACCACAGTCTCTCAGGAACTGATCCAACCACCACAGTCTCTGTAGATGACCAGCAGGAAAAAGAGAATCAGAAAAAGCCTCACTACTACAATGGCTCCTACATCACAGTGAAACATAAGTGTCGTTAACACCTTGATGGTTATGTGTTCAAGAGACATGTTTACTTCCTCTTTACTTACTCAGGCTAAGGCAATCAAGAATCTTAATTTATCATTACCTGAACTGCAATGGTACATATTACTATGGCCAAGTGCATATAGTAAAATCTTAAAGCTAATGTCACTGTTATGTTGCAATATAGGACATATTGACAGCCTCTTGTACAGTTTTAAAAAAAATTTATAACACAACTTAACAGACACAATTAGCTAAGTTTTTAGTGGATTCACATGTTAGAAATTTCTACTTCTTGTTGAATCCTGTCTTGGTATATCTTTTATCTGCATTAACTCAACACTCATGTGGTGGACCTCTCTGATGAGGCTTCCTCATGACAAGACCTACCGTTAAGGCAGAACACGAAGTCTTTTGTGTATCCCTCCCTGGAAACAAGTTCTAAGGTATTTTTTTACATTTGGTAGTCAAATATGGATGTATAATTGGACCACTGTAAGTGCTCCATGACATGGAGGAGGGGGGGCGGGGGGAGAATGTTATTATGGTGCTACATATAACCACCACCACTCATATAAACTAAATTCATGGTATTAAAACGTTAATAATGTGAAGGGGCCTCCAATACAAGCAGATCATGACTATATATATATATATATATATATATAATGGAAGGAAACATTCCACGTGGGAAAAATTATATATAAAAACAAAGATGAGGTGACTTACCGAACAAAAGCGCTGGCAGGTCGATAGACACACAAACAAACACAAATACACACACACAAAATTCAAGCTTTCGCAACAAACTGTTGCCTCATCAGGAAAGAGGGAAGGAGAGGGGAAGACGAAAGGAAGTGGGTTTTAAGGGAGAGGGTAAGGAGTCATTCCAATCCCGGGAGCGGAAAGACTTACCTTAGGGGGAAAAAAGGACAGGTATACACTCGCACACACGCACATATCCATGGATATGGGATGGATATGTGCGTGTGTGCGAGTGTATACCTGTCCTTTTTTCCCCCTAAGGTAAGTCTTTCCGCTCCCGGGATTGGAATGACTCCTTACCCTCTCCCTTAAAACCCACTTCCTTTCGTCTTCCCCTCTCCTTCCCTCTTTCCTGATGAGGCAACAGTTTGTTGCGAAAGCTTGAATTTTGTGTGTGTGTGTTTGTGTGTCTATCGACCTGCCAGCGCTTTTGTTCGGTAAGTCACCTCATCTTTGTTTTTTTTATATATATATATATATATATATATATATATATATATATATATATATATAAAAGAGAACTGTAAGGGAGAAACTTACCCATGTTTGCATAGAGCCTAACTATGCATGATGTGTCTGTTATTATTTACTACAAAATTAAATATAAAAGATGTGAAGTTCTAGTAATAAATTTATTCAACCTTCAACAACTGAAACATGCCTAACTATATCACATATCACACTCATTCAATTTGATGATACTGACAAATTTCACAGTTCAGCCAAAAAAAAAAAAAAAAAAAAAAAAAAAAAAAAAAAAAAAAAAAAAAAAAAAAAGAAGGCTATGGGCAATTCTTCATTCCTATTTCAATTAACACTACTCCCAGTGCACTAATAAACACTTTATATCTTCATTTCACATATTCCTGTCCCTCAACTCTTTCAACAGATGCTGACTAGACCAACTACGCCCCCCTACTGCCTTCATTATTGACTCACAATATCAACACAATAATTCACTGTCCGCATAGAAGGTGAGAAGTTCTAGAAGCTAAGGCTTGCTAACTAGTGTCTGCAGCTACGTAGTTTGTTGGTAAGCATATTGATTAAAGTATCCTTAGAAATATCAGTTATTTTTTCAGATCACACAAATATTATAATCAGTCCTGTCAGACATAACAGCAACAGAGGAACTTGTGAATAAGGGGCTGGAACATGCATGAAATGCATGCTCTCATGCTATCAAATGGTGTGTGAAAAATAATAAAAATGAACAAGTAAAATTTTATATGGTGTTTGGTAATAGCATAATGCAACTTTAAATTTAGTTTTCAAAACTTTTCTTAGAATTTAGAAATCAGTATAAAAATATCAATTTTAATACATCTATAATTATTAATGTTCCTTTTTCTCATAACCTGTAAAACTAATCACTGCCGAAGTTGAACTGTGTTATGTCCACATCCAATTAAACAATTATACATTCACAGTTTTTAATATATTTGATAAAAAATACTTTAAAATGTTGTGCGTATTTCTAGAAGGAATCAGTATCGGAATTTAAGCACCATTATCTACTTATCGCATCTAAAATAAGATACTTGAAAAATCAGCTGTATGTGTTGTTTGTTGCACTGTGAGAAATGTATGGGCCGAACATCAAAGCATTATATTACAGATGACCTGAGAAAAAGCTGACAGAAAATGTTGTTTCCAGGAAAATCAATTTAAAGATTAAACTTATATTTTCTTCAATTATTATACCATCACATGATCAAGAATTATGCTCAAGATCTTCGTTGTCTTCAAGACTTGTGTTATGACTTTTCTTTTGTCCTGTTTTCTTTGCTAGGTGCCAAATAGATATTTCAGCTTTAGAAACATGACAATGGCCAATTTTCTCAAGAATTGTTAGTTATTGCACTGGCTCTGAAGTCCAAATGCTGTAACTCATTCTCCCTATGATTTCATGATTAAAGCAATTACAGCATCTCATGTTGCAAATTTTACAGTTTTAGATGATGAAAATGGTGTCTTGGGGTAACATTTCCAAGTGAGCACATTCAGAAACTCATTTAGATTTTGAGTTTTGCCACTAAGAGGGTTTTGAGTTTTGCCACCAAGACACTTCCTTAGTAGGTGAGGATTTGCCTGAGACCTAGATGTGGGCATGAAGCATTCATTACACATTGAGGAATACATTTCTTGTCAGTGTAGAAATTGTTATTCCACAGACATCTGTGAAAGGGGTTAGGGCATCAAACAGCACAGATTATTTATTTTTTGATCACTTCCCATGTGATTACAAAAATGAAACTCTGAGAAATAATGTTAATAAATTTTGTATCTGAATGGAAACAAAATAAGAAAATGAAATTTTTAGCTACATTTGCATACGTCTCCCCTTAAAATCAGTTACTGACTGCTTCCACAAGTCTTTTCTTCATTTTTGTTTCTTTTGTTTCCAATCAGAATGTTCCACTTTACCAATAATAGGACATAAAACAATAAGATGCATTACAAGATGCAGTGACGCATTTACTCAATCGTTCTTTCTGTGCTCCACACATGATGGAAGGAGATGAAATACTGACATGTAGGGTAGGTACACAGTTATTAGTGGAGTATACAGGGTGGTTAGAAACAGTGTAAAATGTTGTAAGGGTGTTGCATGGTAGGTTGTACAGAGAAATAATTTTTAAGAAAATGTTCAATATGCAGCACTATTTACGAGTTAATTAGCATTGACGTTAGCCAATCAGGGCAATGTGCACAGAAATTCAAGCAGCCCACAAGAGACAGTGTGACTAAATGCTTTCTTCATTTGGTTTCCTAAAACCCAAGAAAAGAGTAAAACAAAATTTGGAAATGGAATGGCAGTAGGGATCGAACCTGAGCCAAAGGCTGAACAGTCTCATGGGCTTCCATCCAAGCTATGAGAACTGACCAAGTAGTATTTGGTGGACTGCTTGGATTTGCGTGCCCAATGGTCTGAATAATTAAATGGTCTGAATAACTAACTTCAATGGTGATTAACTCAGAAATGGTGCAACGTATCAATTTTTTTTTCAACAATTATTTCTCAGCAGAACCTATCCTGCAACACACTTACATGCTTCTCAGACTGTTTCTGACTGCCCTGTATAAGTAGATGAAGAGGGACATCATTTTTCTGCCCAAATTTCAAGTGATATATAATATATTTTTGCATGTAGAAGCTGTATTCCACATTTTTGATGCTCTGTAAATGGTCCCAGCAAATATATCTATCTACTTACTGCCCCCCTCCCATATCTACACAACAACTTGAAATGAGATACTTTCTCATATCCTCTCCACATCATCTACTGTCATCTTTGTCATCATTTTAAGCTCTGTAACATTCTAGTCAAACTATATGATAGTGCCAAACCAACACCGATACCCCAATATTCTCCCATGCACCCACACGCTACCACGTAGTCCAGTCACACCACAGGTAAATGCTCCAATAATTTCTTCTCCAGCCCCACCACTGATACATCCTACAATATTGAAGGCAGAGTAACTTGGGAAACCACGCATGTTGATGATCAATTAACTTACTACAGTGTTAGATGTAGGACATATGTAGATATGAATCAATCAGCACATGAAAGAAAGACGTATCATATAGGATTAGTGATAAACTTAATATCAAAATTAGATACCACAAAGAAAACAAAGTGAAGGTATTCTACTTTAGAAGCAATATGATGCCTAATGAATGAAGTAAAGGATGTATGAAAAGAACACTAGCACAGACAAAGAGGACATTCCTTGCTAACAGAATTATACTAGTATCAAACACAGGTCTTAAATTGAGGAATATAGTTCTGAGGACGTGTGTGCGGTGCACAGCATTGTATGGAAAATGAATCATGGACAGTAGGAATACCAAAAATATAGAAAACAGAACCATGCCATAAAAGGGTTTTGAAAATTAGCTGAAGATATGAGGTGGTTCTCCACAGAATAGGCAAGGAAAGGCAAAACAATAAGAAGGAGCAACAAGATGATTTACATGTGTTAAGACACCAGGGAATAACTTCCATCATACTAGAGGGAGTTAGAGAAGATGACAGAAAATGAAATACATCCCACAAATAATAATTTGAGGACATTAGGTATAAGGGCTACTCTGAGATGAAGAGGTTGGCAGAGGAGAGGAAATTGTTACATGTCACATCAAATATCCCAGAAGTGATGGGTGGATGTGGGGAGGGGGGTGGAATCAAAATCAGCAGAGGTTTACATGAAAGTAATTAAAAGAATGATGACGTAAATGCAGGAGACAACAAATGAATATCAACAAAGGTATAGAAAACACGTACAAAATTTTTATTGCCTGATTTCTTGTTTTGTCTGAAATGAGATCATCAGCATGATGTACTCATTTAACTTACTTTCACAGTATTACTTGTTATTTCAGCAGAAATGAATTTGTTTTTAAAACCGTTAAAAATAGAAAAATGCATTCCCAAATTTATTTGTGAAAGTCAATTAAGACATCACACAATTGGTGCTGTTAACAAAATATTCAATATGGCAGCCAGAGTACTGTGAAAAGGAACAATAAATAATAGAAAAGCAAAATTCTTACCAGAGTGATGAGATGGGACACAATGCTAACTAAAATGAGGTGAGCTGAATGTTTATTACTATAAAGGAAGTAAATAGGTGTATATTTACACATTACATGATGATCTTTTATTTCACAATAAGCAACAAAGCCCAATGCTTTGAGATAGAAATTTATTTTACACTTTTCAAAGCCGATTGACTATACACTATTTAAATCTTTGGGTAAGAGCAACAATTCATAAATCTAAATTGTCATGATAAGTTTGTAATCTCTGTTCAAAAAACAAACATCTTACAAGTTTTGTTATAATTAATTACTGTAGTACTTCATTACAACAACCAAATCAGATTTAATATTTTCAATGAGTTAAAAAGAGTTAATTTTCCAACTGATATGTCACACATTTGTAGCATTAGTTAACTTTCCTTACATAACCATTGGTGTCATTACAAGAAACAACAAACATTATATAAAACCACAGGAATTACTAATCCAGTATCTACGTAATTTATTCATTCATTAATTTACAGATACTGAATCAGTTTTTTCCTTGCCGCAATAATACATAATTTCCACACAGATTGCATAAAAAAGTTCTTAACAAAAGTTGTGAGATAGATACTGCAAGAAGTGAAAAACTCACACAATTTCTAAACAACACATAATCAGTTGGTTTCAGTTCCGCACTATGTTCATTAGAATTACATATTTAAGAACACACTATTACTTACACATGTTGTATATGAACTGTTACAGAATAACAGTGATTTGTGAATTTCACTTCCTTGACAAAGTTTACTTTTAATTATGTACACTTTCTTCACGTTTTTTTATTTTTATTTATTTATTTATTTATTTATTTTTATTATTATAGACAGCACAACTACAACTGATGAAGGAAACAATGAAAGCTTGTACCAGAAGCACCATTTTCAGCATTGCACCTCAAAAACAATTATATGTGATTTGTTGTTAATTCTAATTTTTTTGCCTTTAAGGAGGAAAAACTCCTTCTGTTAGTAGTAGGTACATGATAATAGAATCATCATGTTTCATCAGCCTGAAAATTAACAAAAATGGAAGAAAATTTAAAGGACCTTCTTAGCACAAATTCCAGGAATTTCAACAATATACAGGGTGTCTCAATAAGAATGACCTGATTATGGACAGTAATAATTATGAAACATGGGACGTGTCAGCAAGGAAATGTGTGCTGTTTCAATGGTCACTGCCTAGAATTTCAAAAAATCGCTATTAGATGTCAGTCAGTTTGCTTGTCAGTCACATGTAAGATGGCATCCGCTCAACAGACGCCTTTTGTGTGCTGTAGTTTGCAAATAGTGATTCAGTGATTTTGATACAGTGTGCTTTTTGTCACTGCACCCAAAAACATCCATCATTGGTATCACCAATTTGAAGAGACAGGAAGCCTGTGCAAAGGTCAAGAGTCCAGGTCTACCACCCAGTTCTTGTCAGAACACGGTGGAAAGAATTCAGCAAATGTTTGAGAGGAGCCCATGAAAAGTCTACTCGTCGCACAAGCAGAGAACTACCAATCCCTCGTACAACTGTGTGGTGAGTTCTAAGGCACTGTTTGGTCTATAAACCTTACAGACTACAATTAGTGCAAGCTGTTGGGTTGGTGATAAAAGGAATGGGCTGGCTTTAGCAATGCTCCCCTTTACCTTGTGACATAGAAGAAGTGAAGAACAGAATAACAGCCAGCATAACTTTTGTAAAAGCAGATAGATACACTGTGTAAAGTTTATGACGAATTAAACAACTGTCTAGTTGTTGATCAGCTGCTGCTGATGGACACGTAACTCATTTGTAAGAGCATAGCTACAACTTTAAAATGTTGTGAGTATTTTGCAATTCAGCCCATGACTATAGCATGCTTTTATCGATAAATACAAAGTTTTGAAATCAGATGAATCTTTTTGAAACACCATGTAGTATAAAATTCAAGTGCAACACAATACAGTGCCACAAAAAAATTTTCATTGGTGTTATTCTGTTCTATTTATTTCTGATATGGGATCGTCAATACACATCTTTACTTTACACTATAGATATAGAGGTGATAAAAATTTCAAATCCTAACAACAGAACACTGCCAATTATTTGTACTGTTGCAGACTGTAGCTTTCTGTGCTCTTATAGTTACTTCAAGCTTTCTGATCAAGAAAACATTACATCCCTTCGAGAATTCTGAAATTAAACTGGACATTGACTTCACTGATGAAGATGAGGATTGTTTACTAGAGAGCAGTGAAGATGAAGGTGTGGACACTGTGAATTAGGAATGGTTAGCGGAAGAGAATGCAGATGCTGATGCACATCACATCTCGCCTCATCAATCATAGCATGCCCATTTGAATGCATCTACTCAGATGGTCACTAGGAATGCGACCAAGTGGAATAATATCTATTTCTGATCAATAATCTTCTGGAAGGAGATTGGCTGTGAATGTTCTAAAGTAAGGAAGTCCCACTACTTGCACATACCAATGAATAGACAACTCTGTCATCAATGCTTTCCTTCTAATTTTTAATGAAGTAATGGTACATCTCATGAACAAATGCACGGAATCAAATAATCAAAAAGTACTAAAGAGCAATGATTGGACCATATCACTTAAAGAACTGAAAAATATGATAGCCATCTTAAATGCTTTGAGTGTCATCTGTACGAAAGATGTGTTTCAGATCATCTGTGGTTATTTCCTTGGGGCCTGCTTTCATCACGGATATTTAGCCACAAGTTGGATTTCAGTAATTTCTAAGATTTCACCATTTTGAAGAAAACTCCGGGTTGAATGCATGCCAGCCAACGAATTTGATCTTGTATCTGAAATTTTGAGAAAGTTAATATCAAACAGTATTTGTTCTTACAGTTCTGGAAGAAACATAACCACAATCAAGCAGTTATTACCAAGCAAAATAAAATGCAGGTTTCCACGAGTCATGGCCCACAAAGCCAACAAATATGGTCCCAAATTTTGAATTGTTGCCCTGTAGCAAAATACCTTACGTATCTTAAACTTTCCGAAATCAAAGAAAAAACATGACAAAAAACAACTTCTCCATGTCTTCTCGGCTTGCTAAAATGTTTAAAGAAAACTTCATAAGCTGGTACAATGAAGAAGATTGTGAGATTGCTTATGAGGTAAAGCACCATCATGCACCAGATGCATGATGGACTACACTGTGACAGTATACTAATGAAAGAAGAAAAAAATGTTATTCTTCTGGGAACAATGCATTTCCAAGTACCTATAGGTAAAAAAGGGAAGAAGAAACCTGATACCATAACATTCTACAATTCAACAAATTTCAGGTTGCATATGGTTGGTCAAATGAACCTTAAATAAGATGGCCAATGCATGCTTTCTATATCATATACATGGTAGCAACAAATGCATGTCTTATACGGAACAGTAATGAACACGAAAATGGAAAGAAGTAGTTCATACTTCAGCTGTGAATGAACTCAAGGGAACAAAAGAGCAGGAATAACATACAAAAGAAGAGGACACGGGACTAAAATAATCTAGAAAGTGGAAGTACTACCTAATAAGTTTCTGAAAAGACCACAAGTATATTTAAGTGGCACAATGCCATGTGCACAAAAAGTTCATCCTGAACAAAAGTTACCAGAGCTGTCATCCATTTGCTTCCAATGACTTGAGCAGAAAGTACAACAAAGCCATGTGTAGAACACATGTAACTATAATATGGATCATATCTAGTAAATTTGTCTAGAAGGTTCAAGAAATAGTAAACATGAAAATGTACACTTCAGAAAATTTCTTAGCATGAGTAATGATACATCAGTATGATATTTTTTGCTGAAATATGTAAGTACTGTGTTAATTATTTTCTTATATAATTATTGTTACAACTTTCAAAAAGGAAGAAATTAACAGACAATAAAATATAGCACTTAAGTCAGATATAAAGATATTTTTCTGCCATTTTGGGAATGTCAGAAACACTGTCTTTCTAGTGTTAGTACAATTTGTAAAGGGAAAGCTGTATCATTCTTGTGAAATGCAATTCTTCAGTTAAATAAAGCAATGACATCTACTGTCAGGGGAACTCAAGTTGATTCAATATTTTTTGATTTCCAGAATGCTTTTGAAACTGTTCCTCACAAGTTATTTCTAATTAATTTCCATGCCTATGGAGTTTCATCTCAGCTGTTGTGGTGTAATAAGCATGAGATGTGTTCTGAATTCTTCAGTACAGACAGATATCACTAATTTCAGTTCATAAATCAGAAAGTTTGTATAACACTGTACTCAATAAAATTCAGTATTTTGTGCATAAATACAATGGTGTCTAAAATAAAAGCAACGAACTACTACCGTATTTACTCGAATCTAAGCTGCACTTTTTTTCCGGTTTTTGTAATGCAAAAAACCACCTGCAGCTTAGAATCGAGTGCAAAGCAAGCGGAAGTTCTGAAAAATGTTGGTAGGTGCCGCCACAACTAACTTCTGCCATCGAATATATGTAGTGCTACACAGGCATGCTATGTAGGCACAAAGATAAATACTGGCGCCAAAACCTCTGCATCAGTAAATAAATTAAAAAAAAAAAAGGTGGAAGACGAGCTTTTTTCTCCGCCCCGAGTTTCTACCACTGCATTTTCATACATTATCCAACGAAGTAAATACAAATTCCGTATTGTTAATCTTCGAATGTAGCAGAATTTCAATGTACTACGAAAATAGACTGTTCGGGATGTTTGTCAGTATGGCCAACTCTACATTCTGAATTTTTTCATACCTGTGAGAAGAGATGGTTGCTAATAGGAACCTGATGAAATGTGAATCACATGCAGTATTCTCTTCACCATAAGACTAATACAAATATAAACATTTTGCTATGTATTCTTTTGTGTTTGCTGTTATCTCATTTAAATCCTGTCTGCCTAATAAACTACGAAACTAGAGTGAGACAACAACAAAAGAGGAAGAATAAGTGAGACAACAACGAAGGAGGAAGAATATACGTATCGTGTCATGTTTATATTCATATTATTCTTATGCCTAATAGTGATACAGTCAGAAATGAAGCACGGCAACTGACTAGATTTTTAAATCTAAGATGACTAATTTCTGTGCAGAATTTGATGTACTACAGAAGCGGCCGCAAAGATTTTCAAATGGAGAAAAATTTTCGCCTAACTCTCATTCAGAACATGTTCTATCATACACAGTCTATTATTTGGTTCTTGTTGATCACTATCAAAGAAAGCAGCAGTGTAAGTAACAACAAATAGCAATCTCTTGCCATTGTTTCGCTAATGAGACGATTACTCTCTTTTTAAAAAAAAAAAAAATTTGTAAGCGGCAGTAGCGCGCACAAAAGCAAGGCATGCCGCGAGCGACTGTAGGCTGTAAACACGCACTATCAGAATGTGACAAACAATGCATGACACAGTACAGTAATGCATTTTCAGCTTAGAGTGACGTAAACACCTATAACAAAGAAAACGGCACTTATCAGATCAAAGCAAAATAAGCAATCGATTCAAACCAGACGAAGCATGTGAAAAAGGAAGGATACCTGTATAAATACGGACGGAGCGCCTGACGCGTAGCAATGGCTACCTGGTAAAGCTTAACTGCTAAGATTACGACTGAAACTAAACTACTGTAGCTGTATCGTCATTCATTCGACCTAAATTGTGTCTCATATTACAATGGACCAACCCTGTTTCGATTTGGAGGTGCAGTCTAAAACTTTTCTCTCCCCTTGAATTTCGAGTCTCAAATTTCAGGGGCGGCTTAGATTCGGGATTCCCCCCCCCCCCCCCTTTATTTCGAGTCTCATTTTTCAGGTGCGGCTTAGATTTGAGTGTGGCTTAGGTTCAAGTAAATATGGTATTTCCCCATCCTGCACCTAATTCAGGGTATAATCATACAAACTGTCAACAAATGTCATTATGATTGTGTTCTGCATGGAAGATGGCATTCCAATCAATGGGCAACCATACAGCAATGGCATCAGGGCACCTATCGAGTGGGGTCATGTTTGTAGGCTAGGCTCACACCGACAACTGCTGTGTACAAAGTCACAGACGGTGCAGTATGGCACAGAGAAGATGCCTACAGACACTCTGCTGTGGAGGGCCATAGAAAGAATGGAAGCAGGAGTGTCACAAACTGATGTGGCCTGATGGCTTAATGTGAATTTTCCTGTTGTTCCTTGGATGAGGTGACAGTTTATAGAGACTGAAACCGTATTCCGGAGACCAGGACAGGGCTGACCACATGTGACATCAGAAAGAGTGGACCATTATTTGGCTGTAAGGGCATGAAGGGTACCACCTCAGCACATGACTGCAGCTGGCACCTGACCTCATAGCATCCACTGGATGTGTTGTATTGAGGCAAACGGTGTACAGAATGCTTCAGCAGAGTGGCCTTTATTGTTGGAGACCTGCTGTCTGTTTATCTCTGGCGTTTCTTCACAGAAGGGCACGTCTTGGATTGTAACTGTCAACATGCCACCCGGATGGTCGAACGCTGGGCCAATGTTCTCACAAATGAGTCCTGATTTGATCTGGAGAGTGATTCTTGACAGATTTGCATCTGGAGGGTACATGGAACACAATTTCAGAATCCAAACACTATGGAAAGAGACTAATATCGAGGAGGATCCCTAATGATGTGGGCAGGGATTGTGTTGGCCACTCGAACACCTCTTCATGAAATTGTGTAGGTGAATCAGCAAGATTTAACTGATGTCAGGTATTGCGATGAGATCTTGGGATCTCATGCATAGTTGTTGGCGCTGTGGGCCCAGACTTTGTCTTAATGGAAGATAATGCTTGACCTCGTAGAACACAGATGGTTTATGTTTTTTTGGAAATGGAAGATATTGCATGCATGGCATGGCCTGCTCACTCTCTCAATTTGAATCCAACAGAGCATGTATGGGATACACTAGGTAGACATGCTGCATCACATCAGCACCCACCAACCATTCTCCAAGACTTGTAAGCAGCTCTGCAGGGAGAATGGGCATTATTGTCTCAACATGAGATTGATGATATCATTCACAGCATGTCCTGCTGTTGTCACGTCTGCACCAGAATAAAATGAAGCCAACTTCAAGACAATCAGCTAAGTAAGAAGTTATATTTTAATAAAAAGAATATAACCTTCAATATAACTCCATCCATAATAATGAGCAGCACCCATACTGAGCACATTAACCAGTTGTCAGAATGTGTGGGCCAATCTATTAAGCTGGAGAAAAAATAAATTGTCTACTGTTACGCATGTTGCAGTTGATTATGTTCTGCATTCTTCACACTGATTCTACTTTACTATCACCTGTTTATTCTGTTTTATGGCAAAATAAATGCAACCTTCCAAAATTTCCGTTTGTTGCTTTAATTTTGGACACCAATGTATTTACGGCTTATGTGTTCAGTACAAATTTTGAAGTTTTAACATAAAAATCTGCAAATTTAAATCTACCAAATTTTGATAAGCATATCTTTTCTTCAGATGTTTTCTTTGTACTGTGTACATTTGGCAAGGAGTTTTGAATAATGGAGGCAAATCATGTTTATGATGTGGCAGAAAGCAGACACTGTAGTTGTAATTGATAGCTTAATAAAAAGAATATAACCTTCAATATAACTCCATCCATAATAATGAGCAGCATCCATTACATGGACAAGACATTGTACAGACAGTACTGAATTGGTATACTACATCACTGTCAAAAATGTTCAAATATGTGTGAAATCTTATGGGACTGCTAAGGTCATCAGTCCCTAAGCTTACACACTACTTAACCTAAATTATCCTAAGGACAAGCACACACCCCTATGCCCGAGGGAGGACTCGAACCTACACTGGGACCAGCTGCGCAGTCCATGACAGCAGTGCCTTAGACCGCTCGGCTAATCCCGCGTGGCTGTCTTACAGCACTGAATTGGTATATTTCACATATTAATATTAATACTGTACAAAAAATATATAATGACAGATGTATTTTTTTTCCCAAATAAACTAAAGTGAAAAAAATTGTAATGAATGCAATAGTCAACACAATGGAGATGAAATGGAAAAGCAATTAAGATCTGTGAACAATAGGACAAGAGATCAAAGCAGATACAACTGGACACACTACAGTTTTAAAGTTAAGTACATAATTTCAGCTTTCTTCTTTAGCTGTATCTTCAGAGTAGGAGACAAAAAGAGTGATGTTTGGTTTAGTTCGGGGCATGTTTGAGGAGGACAATTCAGGGATAGGATTTCAGAACCAGAGTACAGAAGATTCAGTAGACTCAGTTACAACAATTTGTGATAGGCAAGACAAAGGTCATAAAATTCCCCTGAATGGTGGGGAAAAAAAAATAATGAAATTTATGAATCATGTGAGAAAAAGGTTGGGTTGATGATGTAATTGTGTTTCTGGGTAACTTGTGTAATGACCATAACAATATAAATAGCAATGACATTTCTGGCTTAAATATTAATTGTATGAAGAAAGTAAGTAACTTAACTAGAGCAAGGAAAAAAGTATTCAGAACAGCAAGGGCATGGAATGCAGAGAAGTCGAAAAAGATGTTCTAGACGAAGACACTGATACAAAGACAGATGAAGAAACAGGATATGCTTATGACTATGTGAAAATAGGGAATTGGTAGGGAAAAGCACTGCTTGCATTCAATGTTACAGACTTGAAGGAGAGACATAATCAAACCTAAACTTACACAGGAGGAAAAAAAAGATGCTTGTGAAAACATGAATAGGTTGCTGTTTATGAAAGAAGAAAGTCATGTAACAGGGGACAACACAGAATTAGAAGCTGAAGGAGTTCATGAAAACAACTGAGAAGTACCTGAGACTATGGGGTAGAGTGAGGAATAGAAGAATGGGCTGAAAGGTAGCTAAGACTATTTGTAATGACATTTGCAGAAACGACAATCATGATGATAATTTGAAACTGGTGAAAACTTGCTGTGTTAAATAGAGCTTTGAGAAAGTTGATAAATATTATAAAATGTAAAAGGGAATTTTATTTAGAATACCCAATTTAGATGACTGGAGACTGTGTTGGCCACAACAGCATACTGAAGAACTTATTATGTATATTTATGCAATCCCAAATTCCTGGAACCATTAACAAACATTAAACTCTTGCCCTTCAGGAACTAAAGCAATATGCACAACACCATCTCCAAAAACTTTCCAACCTGCTCACTTCCTATTCTCGCCTTGGACTACCATTGTCCACTACCTCTACAACAACCTCCAAATCTCCCCCATGTCCCCTCAAAGCTGACAAACCCAGTCTTGCAGAGCTGCTACCCTCAAAGCTGACAAACCCAGTCTTGCAGAGCTACTACATTTACCCCACTCTCCAAAACTGCCCCCCATCACCCCACAGAAACCAGAACCTAAACAGATCCATAACACAGTCATGAACCTTACCTCCAAAAGCCTTAGCCTAACAGAAGTATCAGTCCTTTCCCAAATTTAATCATGCAGGACTTGTTAAAGACCTTCTCTGCTTCTCCCAGTCCCCATGTGGAAACACTTTTTTTCCACCAACCCTTCTAATCAGATTCAACCTAAGAGCAATGTTGAACCCTGCCCGAATCAGTTCACTCCTCCATCCAACTGTGATCCACTCCCACTGCCCCAAAACCACTCCCTGTTAACTTTCCAGAATTTCTTAGCCTTGACCCTTGTCTCATCATCATTCCCGAAATCCCTCAACATGCAAACTAGCCTTACATCCCCAGAAAGATCTGCACTCCACCACCTAAAAACTGATCCTGACCTTATAATCCTACCTGCTGACATAGGCTCCACCACTGTTGTTTGAACCACAAGGATTACCTGCCAGGACTCCACCAGCTGTCAGATTCATCCATCTACAAACCCTGCCACAATGACGCCATTCCCCAAATCCAGCAGGATCTCCAGTCTCTCTGCAAATCCTTAGGCCCATCCCAGAGTCTCTCACAGCAGTCCACCTCTCTCTTCACCCCTACCATTCCCCACACTGCTACCTTCTACATGCTTTCTAAAGTCCACAAACACAACCAAGCAGGATGCCCCATTGTGGCCAGTTACTGTGTCCCCACTGAGAGGATCTCTGCTCTTGTAGGCCAAAACCTTCAGCCTATTAGTTGCAACCTACCCTCCGACATAAAAGATACAGTTTCCTCCACTGACTCTCCACAGTTCTTGTTCCTTTACCACATTGTGCCTTCTCATCACTATCGATGTCACCTCCCTTTACATTAACATCCCTAATGCCCCTGGCCTTAATGCTATTGAACACTAACTTCCCAATGGATTCTAAACCAACCACCTCCTTCCCAGCTGCCATCGCCAACTATATCCTCACCCAAAATTACTTCTCCTTTGAAGGCATTACATACAAACAAGTCCAGGGTACAGGTGTGGGCACCAACATGGCACCATCCTATGCCAACCTATCTGTGCGTCATCTAGTGGAATCCTTCCTAAACATGCAGAATCCGAAACCCCTCACCTGGTTCAAATGCACTGATGACATCTTTGTGATCTGGATCAAGAGTGAGGACACCTTATCCACATTCCTCCAGAACCTCCTCAACACTATCTCCCCCACTTGCTTCACATGGCCCTACTCAACCGATCAAAGCCACCTTCCTTTGTATGGACCTCCACCTCAAACAAAGATGGCTATATACACTCCTGGAAATTGAAATAAGAACACCGTGAATTCATTGTCCCAGGAAGGGGAAACTTTATTGACACATTCCTGGGGTCAGATACATCACATGATCACACTGACAGAACCACAGGCACATAGACACAGGCAACAGAGCATGCACAATGTCGGCACTAGTACAGTGTATATCCACCTTTCCCAGCAATGCAGGCTGCTATTCTCCCATGGAGACGATCGTAGAGATGCTGCATGTAGTCCTGTGGAACGGCTTGCCATGCCATTTCCACCTGGCGCCTCAGTTGGACCAGCGTTCGTGCTGGACGTGCAGACCGCGTGAGACGACGCTTCATCCAGTCCCAAACATGCTCAATGGGGGACAGATCCGGAGATCTTGCTGGCCAGGGTAGTTGACTTACACCTTCTAGAGCACGTTGGGTGGTGCGGGATACATGCGGACGTGCATTGTCCTGTTGGAACAGCAAGTTCCCTTGCCGGTCTAGGAATGGTAGAACGATGGGTTCGATGACGGTTTGGATGTACCGTGCACTATTCAGTGTCCCCTCGACGATCAAAAGTGGTGTACAGCCAGTGTAGGAGATCGCTCCCCACACCATGATGCCGGGTGTTGGCCCCGTGTGCCTCGGTCGTATGCAGTCCTGATTGTGGCGCTCACCTGCACGGCGCCAAACATGCATACGACCATCATTGGCACCAAGGCAGAAGTGACTCTCATCGCTGAAGACGACACGTCTCCATTCGTCCCTCCATTCACGCCTGTCGCGACACCACTGGAGGCAGGCTGCACGATGTTGGGGCGTGAGCGGAAGACGGCCTAACGGTGTGCGGGACCGTAGCCCAGCTTCATGGAGACGGTTGCGAATGGTCCTCACCAATACCCCAGGAGCAACAGTGTCCCTAATTTGCTGGGAAGTGGCGGTGCGGTCCCCTACGGCACTGCGTAGGATCCTACGGTCTTGGTGTGCATCCGTGCGTCGCTGCGGTCCGGTCCCAGGTCGACGGGCACGTGCACCTTCCGCCGACCACTGGCGACAACATCGATGTTCTGTGGAGACCTCATGCCCCACGTGTTGAGCAATTCGGCGGTATGTCCACCCGGCCTCCCGCATGCCCACTATACACCCCCGCTCAAAGTCCGTCAACTGCACATACGGTTCACGTCCACGCTGTCGCGGCATGCTACCAGTGTTAAAGACTGCGATGGAGCTTCGTATGCCACGGCAAACTGGCTGACATTGACGGCGGCGGTGCACAAATGCTGCGCAGCTAGCGCCATTCGACGGCCAACACCGCGGTTCCTGGTGTGTCCGCTGTGCCGTGCGTGTGATCATTGCTTGTACAACCCTCTCGCAGTGTCCGGAGCAAGTATGGTGGGTCTGACACACCGGTGTCAATGTGTTCTTTTTTCCATTTCCAGGAGTGTATGTACTTCCGTCCATATCAAACCTACCAACCATTGGCAATACCTCCACTTCGACAGCTGCCACCCATTCCATACCAAGAAGTTCCTTCCATACAGCCTAGCCACCCAGGGCCATCGAATCTGTAGTGATGAGCCGCCCCTGTTGAAATATACTGAGGATCTAGGCTTTTACAAATTGTAATTACCTTGGTACACAAGCAGATCTCTCGCAAAGCCCCACTGTCCAGCCACAGAGGAGCATTCCCCTCATAACTTAGTACCACCCAGGACTGGAGCAACTGAATTACATTCTCTGCCAGGGTTTTCAGAGGACTACTTCCCTCATGACTCAGTACCACCCAGGACTAGGGCATCTGAATTACATTCTCTGCCAGGGTTTCAACTACCTGTCACCCCCTAAAATGAGAAATGTCCTATGATCTATCCTTCCAACTTCTTTGACAGTGGTATTCTGCTGCCCACTGAACCTACATGATATTCTCATCCATCCCTACACAACCCCTGCTCCTAACCCCTTCCCTCATGGCTCATATCCATGTAATAGACATAAATGCAAGCCCTGTCCCATACATCCTCCCAACACCACCTGCTCTAGTCCGATCACAAACATCATCTATCCCACCAGTGGCAGGGCTACCTGTGAAAACAGTCATCTACAAGCTAAGCTGCAACCATTGTGCTGCATTTTAGTTGGGCATGACAACCAACAAGCTGTCTGTCTGCATGAATGACCACTGACAAACTGTGGCCAAGAAACAACTGGACCACCTTGCTTGTTGAGGAGCACACTCCCCAACACAATGTCCTTCATTTCAGTGAATGCTTCACAGCCTGTGCCATCTGGATTCTTCCCATCAACACCAGCTTTTCTGAATTGCGCAGGTGGGAACTCTTCCTGCAATATATCCTGCATTCCCGTAACCCTCCTGGCCTCAGCCTTTGTTAGTCATCTAGCCGTTGCCCTATTACCATTCCAGCACTACACAGCTCCCATTCCATAAATGCACCCAGTATTTTTACTTCTCTCCTTTTCCACTAATCCCCATCACCACCACTCTCTGTCTAACCTCCTGATTGCATCCAGCTGCTCCACTCTCCACCTCGCCCCTCCACACTCCCAGCTGCACTTTAATCTCCCCCCACTACTACCCTGCTCCCCCTCCCCACCCCAGCCTCCTCCTTACCCCCTCCCGGTTGCCTCTCCCATAATGCACTGCTACTCACAGTCTGGCTCCAGCTGCCAGAGACAGTGATTATTTGTGTGAGTTGCATTTGGGCATACCAAGAACTACCATGGTAAACATATTTCCAAAATATATCAAATTCTCTCCTGCTAGAAAAGCAAACACTGATTTGAAAATAGATAAGGACTACTTGCATATGTAGGTACACCTCAAGCAATGATGTTCAGTAATGGATCACATTTGGTCTCAAATTCATGGAAGGCAAATTAAAGGTCAAGAGTAAAATACATTTTAATATTTGCTTATCATCCAGGCAGTCATCCTGTCATAAGGTGTATGAGGGAAATCAGTAGGATACTGCTTACTGCAGTTACAAACACCCATTCTGGACTGAACATGTGGCCAACTTTGAAGACGTGATGAACAGTTTGCAACGTAGTTCTACTTGAGGTATTGGCAAACCCAACCCCAATGCTTACCTTCTGATTTATTTGAAATCTTGAAAGTTTTTTGGACTAGGAATTTTACTGAACTGAAACCTCTTCTGGAATTTCGCTGTATGGTATGGGATCCTTACCTCACAGAATTGATAGAGGACACTGAAGCTCCTTACCACACATAATTGACAGAGGATACTAATGACATTCAATAACGGACTGCCGATATTGAATTATCATTAATCTGAGGACAGGAGAAGAAAGTAGGAATGGCAGTTATTAAAACAGAGGCATTTATTGTTGTGTTGAGATCTTTTCATGAAATTTCAACCAATGAACTTTCTCCTCCAATTGTCAAAACAAACTGTTGACCTGATCAACTTTCTCCTCCAACTGTCAAAACAAACTGTTGATCCCCACCTTTGTTGGGACAGATGGCCATTGCAATAAAATAAAACACAGATACAGGTGCTCATTTTTCACCACATGCTATTCGACAGTGGAAAGGTCAAGGCTGAGCCCAGGCTCCGTGCCACTAATGAAGTGATTGCTTTTGCTGACATCTTTTGCAATAACGACTGCGCCAATCAATGGTATCACGTACAGAAAGAAAGAGCAGTTGGTGCTACTGAGGACTCACTCGTGAGCATTTCAGACGACTTCTTGAGCTCTTATTCATGATGGCAGACAATCAAAGGTGTTGTCGATTGTTGCAGACAAATGCGAAATACACTCATTGTGTGTTTCCGCAAAGTGATCTTTTATTAATAGCTTACTACTGACTTTTTTGCACTGAAATTATATCTACTTTTATTATATAACACTACCACTTGTCATGCTGTTTTACAATGAACTGCTACTTTCAGTCATTTAATCGACTTTCAACACCACAAAGTACTAAAGCTATAGGGATTCTCAATCTACATGTATGATGTTGCTGTTGCGATCCTTGTTCCAAAGACTGATTTGACGCGGCTCTCCGTGATTTTCTATCCTGTGCAAGTTTCCTCATCTCCAAATACTACTGCAATCTACATCCTTCTGAATCAGCTTACTATTTTGGTCTCCCACTATGATTCTGGCTGATGTCTCAGAATGTTTCCTATCAACTGATCCCTTCTTTTAGTCAAGCTGTGCCACAAATTCCTTTTCTTCCCAATTCTGTTCAGTAACTCCACATCAGTTACACAATCCACACATCTAATCTTCAGCATTCTTCTGTGGCACCACATTCCAAAAGTTTCTATTCTATTCTTGTCTAAACTGTTAATCATCCAGGTTTCACTTCCATCCATGGGCACAATCAAAAAAGAAAAAAAAATTCAGAAAGGACTACCTAACACTTAAATTTATATTTGATGTTAACAAATTTCTCTTCTTCAGATATGCTATTCTTATCATTGCCAGTCCATTTTTTATATCCTCTCACTTGAGACATCATGAGTTATTTTGGTGCCCAATTAGCAAAACCTATCTATTACTATAGATGTCGCATTTCCTAATACAATTCCCTAAGAATCCTGTGATTTAATTTGACTACATTCCATTATCGTTGTTTGCTTTTGTTGATATTCATCTTATATCGTGTTCCAAGACACCGTTCATTCTGTTCAACTGATTTTCCAAGTCTTTTGCTGTCTCTGAGAGATTTATAATGTCATCACAAATTATTCTATGGTTTCCTTTACTGCTTGCTCACTGTACCTTGAATAGCATTGGGGATAGGCTACAAACCTGCCTCACTCCCTTTTCAACCACAGCTTCACTTTCATGACCCTCAACTCTTACAAGTGGCGTACAGTTTCTGTACAAGTTAGAAATAGTCTTTTGCTCCCTGTATTTTAATGCTGTTTCCTTATGCTTTTACTTTCGTGCTGTTACTTTCAGAATTTCAAAGAGAGTATTCCAGTCAACACTGGCAAAGCTTTCTCTAAGTCTACAAATGTAGGTTTGCCTTTTCTTGACATAGCTTCTAATAGAAGGCATAGGGTCACTTCTGCTTCACGTGTTCCTACATTTCTCTGGAATGCAAAATGATCTTCCCCAATGTTGGCTTCTACCAGTTTTTCCATTCTTCTGTAAAGAACTCACGTTTGTATTTTGCAACCACAACCAAACCAATAATTTGGTAATATACAGTAATTTTCACATCTGTCGACACCTGCTTTCTTTGGAATTGAAATTATTATATTCTTCTTGAAGTCTGAGGATATATCGCCTGTCTCATACATCTTGCTCACCAGGCGGTAGAGTTTTGTCAGGGCTGGCTCTCCCAAGGCTATCAGTAATTCTGATGGAATGTTGTCTACTCCCAGGGTCTTCTTTTGACTTAAGTCTGTCAGTGCTCTGTCAAATTCTTCTCATAGTATCATATCTCCCACCTCATCTATGTGCTCTTCAATTTCTACAATATTACCTGCAAATTCATCTCCTTACATAGACCCTTACGTAATCCTTCCACCTTCCCCTTCCTTGCTTAGTACTGGTTTTCTGCCTGAGCTCTTGATTTTCATACAGCTGCTCTCTTCTCTCCAAAGGCCTCTTTACTTTTCCTGTAGGCGCTATCTATCTTGCCCATAGTGATATATGCTTCTAAACCCTTACATTTCTCATCTAGTCATTCCTGCTTAGAATTTTGCACTTCCTAATCAGACTCATTTTTAGAAGTTTCTATTTAGTTTCACCTGCTTCATTTGCTGCATTTTTATATCTTCTACTTTCATCAGTTAAACTTAGTATATCCTATGATATCCAAGGATTTCTAATAGACTGTCATTTTACCTATTTGATCCTCTGCTGCCTTTACTTTTTTATTTCTCAAAGATACCCATTCATCAACTACTGTAATGCTTTCTCCTGTTGCTGTCATGAACTGCCTAATGCTCCCTCTGAAACTCTCAACAACCTCTGGTTCTTTCAACTTATCCAGGTCCCATCTCCTTAATTTCCTACCTTTTTGCAATTTCTTCAGTTCTAATCTATAGTACATAACCAAGAAATAGTGGTCAGAGTCCACATCAGCCCCCGGAAATGTCTTACAACTTAAAATATGGTTCTGAAATCTCTGTGTTACTATTATACTATCTGTCTTAAACCATCTGGTGTCTATAGGTCTCTTCCATGTGTACAACCTTCTTTTGTGATCCTTAAGCCAAGTGTTAGCAATGATTACAGTATGCTCCATGTAAAATTCTACCAGGTGGCTTCTCCTTTCATTCCTTGTCTCCAATTTATATTCCCCTACTATTTTTCCTTCTCTTCCTCTTCCTACTAATGAATGCCAGTCTCCCATCACATTAAAATTTTTGTCTCCCATAACTGTGTGATTAATGTCTTTTATCTTGTCATACATTTTTCAGTATCTGCATCATATGCAGAGCTAACTGGCTCATAAACTTGTAATACTGTTCATAGCAGCTTACTTGCATTCTTATTTTCTTATTAATTATTAAATCTACACTTGCATTACCCCTATTTGATTTTGCCAGTATTCATCTGACCAAAAGTCTTGTTTCTCCTGCCATCAAACTTCACACTAATTCCTACGATGTCTACATTCAGTCTATCCATTTCCCTAAATGTTATACTCTGTTTGTCCGATTAAGGGTCTACCATTCCAAACTCAGACCCACAGAATACCAGTTTTGTTTCTCCCGCTGACGCATCCTCCTGAGTGGTCCTCACCTGTAAATCCGAGGGGGACAATCTTACCAATGGAATATTTTACTCAAGAGGATGCCATCATCATTTAACCACACAGTAGAACTGCATGCCTTCACGAAAAATAATGGCTATAGTTTCCCCTTGCTGTCAACCATATGCAGTACTGACACAGGAAGGCTGTGTTGGTTGATGTTACAAAGCCAGATCAGTCAATCACCCAGTCTGTTGCACCTACAATTACTGGAAAGGTTGCTGCCCCTCTTCAGGAAATACATGTTAGGAGTGTTCATGAAGAATGTTTTTAATTTTCTTTTGAACTGCTAGGAAATCCCAATTTGTTGTTTTATGTTAGATGAGAGCTTGCTGAATATCTTACCACCACAGTACGTAACTTTATTCTGAACAATGAACAAAGCCTACATGAAAATTACTTTTGTGTCTTGTATTATGACTGTGCATATCACATCTGATATGAAACTAGTTTCCATTATAAGCAGCAAAAATCATTAAGGAATAAATGTACTCAGACATGACTAGTAAATAACTGCAAGACCTATAAAAAGACTTTTGCAAGATGTCAGTTTATCTACTTTACAAAATGTTCTTATTGCTTGCCACTATGGCTTCAGTCTTTCCCATAGTGCTCAGAGCCATTTGAATCACTATATGGAAAGGTTCAGTTTGGGCAAATCCTCTTTGTAACAATAAGGAGCAAGATACTGTCACAGAAACAGGAAATATAATCCAAACTGCCATAAACTTATATCTAGACTTGTACGTAGTGGCATACTGTTAATGTACACAAAGTCAATATGTGGAAAGCATACAAAGAGGATAATTTGTAATACTGGAGAACATTGTAATAAGTTAGGATCAGTATTCATAGATCCTGATGACCTTTTTAGTCACAAATGTCTGGGGACTGCCCTTAAATAGGTTTGGCTCTAAGATGTTTATCAGACTTATCAGATCTTACAAAGTAGGGAAAGCTGATACTGCATAACTGAAATGAAAAATCACTCAAGGTCACAAAAACCAAAGACTAAAATGCCTTCCAGAGGAAAAGTGCAGTAAATTTATAAGTACTGATATGGCATGTATTATACAACATCAAATGGTCTAATTGCTGATTGTTTGAATAATAGAAAAATTTTTCTGTAAGAATGCAAAAACGTTAAAGTTATGTGTCTGTATGAGCACTGGTTGACGTAAGATACTTTGAGAGGGGAAGGGGAAGGGGGGGGGGGGGGAATTAAAATTTCAAAGTACCTTCCAGCAATGTAGGAGGAATTTAGCACTCTTGTGTACTTGTTCATTCTAATACCAATTAGAAATTAAGAAATGATTTTAACTATTTAAATGAAGATTATAACTTTGAAAGTTGATGTGTAGAGTTATAATCTGGTTTAAAGTAGTTGGCATTTGACAGATAGCCTGATGGACTACACACACAATCCATACACCAGTGGGAGTCTAGCATTGTTGGTCACCACTATGTTGCTCTGTGTAGTATCTAATTTTGAATGCATTATGAGGTTTGATGACACTAAATGAAAGAGGAGCACACAGGAGATGCTATACAGATTTATTCCATATGTCAAATTCAACGTTTTTACAGACAACAGATCTGTAACTTCATAGTTGTAAGAATTGAATGTTGAAAAAATGTAATGCAATTTTCCAAAGCTTTGGACACACCCACTACTGAGCAAGATATTTTGATAATCAAGGGGGAGGAATCTACTTCACTGAGTTCAATAATTTTCGAGATATGACATAATATGATTGAATCTGCTTCCCAGATGAGAAATGTTTACCCATGAACTCTCTTGTGTCAATCTGTTCAGCTCACAATGATCACTTGCACCCTACATCCTCAAATGTTTGATGGATACAGACTCCATTCAGTCTTCCTCTACAGTATTTACCTTCTCTAACTCCCAATAGTACCATGGAGGTTATCCCCTGATGTTTTACCACATGTCCTATCATTCTCACCCTTCTTCTAGTTGGCGATCTCCAAGTTCCTTTCTTTGCTAATTCTGTGGAGACCCCTTTCATTTCTTATCTT
This sequence comes from Schistocerca serialis cubense, assembly GCF_023864345.2. NCBI lineage: Eukaryota > Metazoa > Arthropoda > Insecta > Orthoptera > Acrididae > Schistocerca > Schistocerca serialis. The sequence goes on from NC_064638.1 coordinate 202,840,103, forward strand.
ATGAGTCCACCTAATTTTCAACATCCCTGTATAGCAATACATCTCAAGGCACTTTCTCTTCTTTTCCCAGTATTCCACAGCCTGTGATTCACCACCATACAATGCTGAGTTCCACATGCATGTTCTCAGAGACTTCTTCCTCGAATTCATAGAGCCACTTTCAAATTATTTCTTGGCTGTTGCACTCTCACAGAGCATGTGGGTAACATGAATCCCTAAATCGTTCCAGGTGAGTTGTTATTTATCTAATTTTATTACCATTTCCTTATATAGGTGGGAGTCAACAAAATATTCTGGCATTAGGAGAAGAGAGTTGGTGGCTGAAATTTCATGAAAATATCTAGACACTTGAAAAGCACATTTGTTTTAATGAGTACCGCCCCAAGTCACTTAACATATTCATAACACTCACTCCCCCAGTCCATGATTCAGCTATGGTAGAGCCCTGTTCTAAAGCGATTCCCTAGTGAGTATGGTCACTGTTCACCAAAATGCAACAATATTTTGTGGTCATGCATTGGAAATATATAAGCAAAGGTTTCTATACTTCTTAGATCACCGTTTGTATACACATACCTATGATGCCTGTCTACAATGTTTATAGAGATGGAACATAAGAGATTACTGATGCCATTATTTCAACAGGAGAAAAATATTAATGTGAGGTATGCATTTACCATGATTTGGAAGAAGATATATATTTGCCAGCAGCCAAGTTCCATACTCTCCTGCATTTCCACAGTCATCTTCACAACAGAAGCACACAACTACATAACACAATTATGTAGTATACAATTACTGACACAGAAAACTTAAATTTGATACACAATCCATAAATCAGAGAAAGACCAATCACAATTCGACTGCACAACAATTTTGCCATACACACAATGTTGAGTGTTCTACACTGTCACTGAACTCGTTTACTGTTTTAGCAATGTATAAATAATTTTTACTTTGGATTATGCAAAAAGTAGCTTAGTGCTTTTATGTGCTTAAATATAATGTAGTTTTGGTGAAAAGTATAAACGTACAAATATAAGATAACAAATAACACAATCTAATGTCTCACTTTACTTATGGACAGTACAATATATGGAACAATCTCCCACAAATGGATCAGCTGTGTTAAAACATATGAAACTATAAAATACTCACAGTCATACTCACTATCAAGATTCCCATCAAAATACCAAATTCTCTACAGGAAATACAGAAAATCCTCTAATGCATTGCTTGGTCGAGTGTGGAGAGATTGTCCTACCAAGAATGCCAACTTGTGAGCATATTGAACTGGTGCCGGTACTCTCACTGTGCCCTGTGAAGTGTAGAGCACTTATGTTTTTAGAAATTAAAATAAGCCTTCTTCAGAAATTCTGTAAGCAAAACCAGATTACACACTCAAAAATACCTACAAATGAATAAATTAATTTTTTCATTCTGATAAAGCAATGTTTTGTAGAAGAGAGGTGTGTGTGTGTGTGTGTGTGTGTGTGTGTGTGTGTGTCCATATGTTACTATCATGAGAGAGGGAGAGAGAGGGGGGGGCTGTTAGCCATATATTGTGCAGAATTTTAAGTGATTGTACAAGTACTAATAGCCCCTAACAGCTACAACACATGCAATTACTGATAACAGCTTACGTTTTCCCTTTGAATTTAAGTAAACTATGTAATGAAAGTCTGTCGAATTATCCATTCTTTGTGTCAGTATAAGACTGCTTCCAAATACTTGATCTATATCTAATTGATTGCTTCAAGCAGAAGGCTTTTGTTCAAGTAGCCTACATTTTTGCACAGTAAAAGTTTGTTCAGAAGTAAGTTACAGCTATAAAACTGAGTGAAATGTTCTCTCTTTTCATAGCAATCTTTCGATCTACATTTACTTTATCTGCTTTCATCTTGTGATTCAAGTTTTCATATTGAGTTTATTTTTTTAGAAATAATCCACAACATTACTAACATTTATTGAAATCAGAATCATGTTTTATTTCCAGTGCCGTAACAGGTTTTATGAGGAGTAGCTTGTATGACCAACTCTCACACAGCTTCATAGAAGAGCATTAATCAGCTTACTTTTTGACACTTGGTTTAAAAAGCATTCTGGAGCAATTGAGGTACTATAGACAAAGCATAAGGTAGAAATATCTTGCACCTTTTTGTTCCACCTAGAGAACAATTTTCTATAGAAATTACTTAAAACAATGATAAAATTGCTACAGCAGAATATAATTCCATATATGTATTCGACACATTAAATACAATTCCTTGATATGCATATCAGTCACATCTTGTTTCGTTTTTATTTTGACTTTTTTTAGCAATTTTTGCAGCCGTTCTGTCTACGTGTATATCCAGTTCAGTCAGTGAGTTAAAACATGATTTGTATGTGAACAGAATCCATGTGTCTTCATTTTTTATTTTGCTACAATGAATCTTCCTTACAATTAACATACAGTGTCATTTGAAATTTTGAAAGTGACAATATGATCTAAAAGTAATTCTGATGCAGGACTTGGCTCATCTCATTAGAATGACATCAGAAAGCAAAATAGTAACAGTTAATTTCCAGCAACAGTTAATTTTGGCAGTTGGTAGCACAGTGATGGGAGCAACAGATTATGGTTTGGTTTGATAGCTACAGGTGATACTGTGTTCATTTGAATCTGGTAAACAGTATGTTGCCACCACTGAGGATGGCCATACTCAAGTGGAGCAAATACGCATCTTAATTTGGGCTGGAGGAAAAAAGTAACAAACAAACATTACACAAAATTTTTGTTTGCATTTAAATACTTAGTATCATCTCAAACTTAAAATAAAGCCACAGTTCTGCAGCACTAGAGAAAACTATGACCACACAATAAGTATGTAATTGTGGATCTGAGAAACTACTAAATGGGGCTAGATTATACGCTAAACAGGTAGACCTTAACTAGGGACTCTTGATCTGGGATTCATCTAAAGTAATTTTGAGCGGTTTCTTTTTCTTTTTTTATCCCCCTGTCCCTGAAGTGTTCTAGGTTTGGAATACTCCCACAAAAAAACATAAGTTCCACCTCTATTTATTAATATTTTCCTAAACTTAACACAAATGGCTTCCTCTGATCAAAACTGAAGCTCAACATAGACAAAGTGCAAAAATGTCAGTAACCTGGACAAAAATCTTAGAATAAACCTACAGTTTACTGAATGCTTAACAACACAATCATTCTCTTACTGGAATACCCGAATATTCTTTATGATATGATACAGCCCTCCCACTTGACTAAACACTCGGAAATCTCTGACAAACCACGTATAATTTCAAGTCCCTTCAATCTCGTCAGAAGAGTCTGACAGTAACATGTGATACCAACAGTTCCCATGAGCACATTGCCAAACTTAGTGCTGTCCACTGGAGATGACGGTGGTGTGCAGCTGGAAGAAGTGATGGGTCTGTACACGAAGACATCAGTTAACTGGCTGTAACAGAACTACCTGGACTGGGGCTGACAAAGTCCTAAATACTCGCATGGCACAAGTATATTTGCATTCAATTGGCCACACAAGACACAGTGGATGCAGTAGAAGGTCGACAGCAGGAGAGACCACTGTCGCAGTTGTGTGCCCCATCTGTTCCCATGATCGGTGTAGGTGAAGGCACTCTGTGGACTGAACTGAAAATGTCTTGATGGGCCATGCAACTAAGTCACAGTGGCTGTGCTTGCTGCAGCCTGCCTGACAGAGGTATGTTGCTAGGTGGCTTCAGCAGTCATTATTTTCTGCGACATGTCACCCCCACACAAAGAACAACTCCCACAATACAAAGTAGTGCGCATAAAGAAGAATGAAACCTGCCTGAATAAAATGTTTGGACACTGATATCTGAAAGATGACAACAAAATTTTTCATCCCGGACATGACAGGATAAGAAATATTTGTTTGTTTGTTTGAAAGTGAATTATTCTGTCATTGGAAAATGGCTAACATGGAATTAAAAGTCAATCTGAGGCTAGTGGAGAACAGGCACTTTGTGGTGTAAGTTTAAGTGGCCAATGTACTATTGTTCATGCAACACCAGCAAGCCTTCCTGGTGCCTTAATTCAGATTACAGCCTCCCTCAATTAATTACAAACTGGTAATGAAGGTCTGCCAGACACATCAAGCTGGAGGAACAGATGTATGATCAAGAAAACAGAAAAGAAGAAATTGCTTTTTGAAATGCAAATTTGAGGGTAGAGATTTGTGAGAAAGTTGATAGTTAAGCAATAAAAGTGGAAAGGTTAGAGAACAGCATGGCTGAGGTAAAAACGTGTCTGAAAGCTAATATTGATGCTGTGAGAAAGGAATTCTCTTCTGAACAGCTCAATAGTGAACATAAATTAAAAGGAACTCAAGCTCTCATTGAGTCAAAGACCACAAACCAAAACTCTCATCACTAGAGATGTATTTTTAAAAGGAACTCAAGCTCTCATTGAGTCAAAGACCACAAACCAAAACTCTCATCACTAGAGATGTATTCAGTCACATAATGCTAACCAGTGCCAGTACACATCCCAACTGGGTGATGTACTTAAGTTGAGACCACGAGTGACTCTGTGGGACAAAAATTAATACATTAAATAGAACAGAATCTGAAAGCAACTGACAACTGGCAAATGCTGATATCAAAGAACCTGCAGGAAATAGATTTTATGAGACTTTTTCACAGTAACGTTATTGAGGCAGTGCAGCGGTGAAATGTTTTTTTGGCACCTGGTAATACCACTCAGTATATTTTATTTATTAGTCAAGAGGCAACTGTGTACCTGACATGATAGGATCCAGAAAATTAAATTTGTCAATAGACTTTTAGAGGGATATGCTGTAACACTGGTAAGCCAAAGTAGACTACAATATTTAAGTTATGAGAAGCTTGAACATTTTTTTCTTAATGCTTCCTGGTCTGAGACTAAACAAGTTACAATCCATAATGAATTTCTGAATGGACCACATCATCAGGAAAGAAAAGTTTGGTTAAAAAAAAGTCAAGAGAAGTTTTTGTTTGTTTTTCAATTATTTTAAACATCCTATGAAGATGTAACTTGCAGTCCTGGACCAAATCATCAAAAGATGAGCACAGGGCTACTGTGAATTAATTGATATATTCCAGTGTATTGCATGTAGAAATCTAACTGTCATGAATAGAACTGTAAACTCATCAAGTTTGCATTTTCCACTCTAGAAATTCCCAACATAAGTCCTTTGGTCAAACAACACATGTCCAAATTTTGTCATACCACATGTAACAACATCCTGTAAATGGTTCATCACAGCAGCACTGATGATCTTGGCAGTGGGGCTATGTAAACATGGTCCTTAATGTACTGCAAAAGAAAAAAGTCACATGACGTTAGGTCAGGCAACCTGGAACCAAGGGAACACAGCCGCATCATCTTCACCACCACAGCCAACACAGTGATGTGGACATTTGTTGTTTAGGGAGCCACAAACATCAATGCTCCAATGAGGAGGTGCCTCATCTTGTTGGAAGATGAAATTCGTGGAAGCAGCAGTCATTTGGAGACAACCACAACTGCAACATACCAGGAGGTAACTGTCACAGTCTTCTCACAAAAGAAAAACAGCCCATACAGCTTTGTCTGTGATACCACACAGAATATACCAACCCTTGGTGAATTCCATTCATGCATCACAATTTCATGAGGATTTTCAGTGCCCCATACTCTCACATTGTGCTGATAACCTTTCCAGAAAAATGTAAGGTTGATTCCTCCTCAAATAATATCATCTTGGAAGCAAAATGTTTATCCTCACGTGCTTCCCGCATTGTGATGAAAAACTGAAGGCACCAGCCATATCTTTCAGTTTAATTATTGCATGAGGTGCAGATGGTACAGTTTGAAATGTAAACACCATTACAAAACTTCTACAGTGTGATTCAGTATTCCAAGTGCATGGCTTCCACAAACTGTTGATTATTTTTTTGGTCTGTGTGTGAAACTTTCCCTCACCCTGTCCATGGTGGCATCTAGACACTTGGTTAACAAATATTTTTTCTGTTTACAGATATAGCCAGTATCCCTAAATTGTCAATACCAATAAACAATGTTCTGTTCACATGGCAATTCTTTCCATATTTCCTCCTGAATGCACTATTGCAACAGATAAACATCTCATATATTACAACACACAAAACCCTTATCTTGCTTTATCACCATTTTGTCAAGGCACTGCACTCATAATGGCAACTGGTGGACACAATTCAAACTTGGTGTTTGTGGTACTGTTCATGCATCATTCATATTTCTACATGTAATACTTTGGAAAATATAGTACTTAGAAATGAATGAATCATTTATAGTAGCCCTGTACAACCATGGCAGTTGAGAATATACTGATGAGCGCCAAAAAATAGATATAGGTAGATTTTAATCAAGACCTGCAAAAATTACATCACGATCGATGCATGTAACTGCAATAGACTGTATATCCCAGACTAGGTACATGACAGTATACCGATGATTTGAAATATTTAACTGTACACAATATCTGATCCTGAGACTGTAGTAGTATTGTGTTAGTTCCCAAAGTGCTGCAAATCGAAGAGGGTTTGTAAGCCTACAAATGAACAACACAGGTTACTGGTTGACAGTGACAAACACATTGCTAAGCAAACACATAACCTTACAATTCCAATGGGTGGTAGCATGCCAAGCAAACATGCAGGCCAGGGAAGCTGTGTTGCACCATGTCTTCAAAGAAGTACTGTACATTATTTGGTTTTATCCTACTGAAATATGATGAAATGGTTTTTCAGATAGTTTTCCATACTTACTGGTCAAGACAATGTTTTGTATTCAATCACTTTGCAAACTATTATACTTGGCATCTGTCTGCAACAGCACAGGCTGTCAGGCTGCACAGACCACAATAATGGTTGACAAGCAGATGACTATAACTGCAAAACAGGTCAAACATGATCTCATTCAAAAGTACATTTTGCCACACAAGAGCCAGCAATGATGTTTACATGGTCATATATATATATATATATATATATATATATATATATATATATATATATATATATATATATATATATATATTACAACGGAAGCCAACATAAAGGTACGAATGCTGTCAGTGCAACCTGCACTTAATGCTGCCGCACTGCTGACGTAGGTGTACATTTTACTGTGACTTTAGGAATGAAATGTCGGTCATTCTGAGCTATGGCCACTTGGCATGGTCCAGCAGCAGCCTGTTAGGGTAAATGACCCTCCTTTCAAACCTATTTTGCAAGCCAACATACAATTGATTGTGGAGGGCACCCTGCACAACTACTGGTCATTCCCTTCGCTGTTACACTTGCAAATAAAATGAAGGAATAATGACTGTCTTTATGCCTTTGTACAGGCCCTATTTTCCCTTACCTAATCTTTGTGACCCTTATGCAGAATGTATGTCGATGGTAGTGGAATTGTCAGCCACAAATGCCAGTGCTCTAAATTTTCTCAAATGTTTTTTTTGTGAAATAAATGTTCTGTTCCCTCCAGGGATTTCCATTTTAGTTCATGAAGCACCTCCATAATACTCATGTTGACTGAACCTACTGGTAACAAACTGAGCAGCACACCTCTGAATTACTTTGATGTCTTTCTTTAATTCCAACTGGCATGGAGCCCAAACACTGAAGCAGTGCTTAAGAGTGTGCCATGTCAGTATTCTGTATGCTGTCTCCTTTATGGATGACCTACATTTTTGTAGAAATCTCCCAATAAAATGAAATCGACCATTCACCTTCCCTGCTACAGACCTTACATGCTCCTTCCATTTTATATAGCTTTGCAGCATTGCATCTACATATTTAATGTGACTGTCAAGCTAATGCAACATTTGAACGTTAAAGGACTTTTTTTTACTCAGCTGCATCAACTTAATGTTTTTGTACATTTAGAGCAGCTGCTTTTCATCACACCAAATAAATATTCTGTCTTAAGTCATCCCATATGATTCTAGAATCACTCATTGTCAACACTTTCTCGTACAGTACAGCGTCATCAGCAAACAGTCAAAGATTGCTATTCACACTATCCATCAAGTATCAAAAATGAAACACTGACACATTCTCTAACAGGCTTCACAACCTGTGGCTGTCAGTAAAATTCTGACATGTGGGCAGGAAAAGTGCTGATGTGACATGACATACACCACCAACCTGGTGCAGTTGAGCACCAGGTTACCTCATGCTGTGCTGTCTTGGCCAATCTACATGTTGAGAAGTGACAGCTCATCATAGTAGAATGCAGTCAAGTAAGTATAAATACTGCCCCTCCAAGTCTAAGATTATCTGTTGTTGGCTGCTGCCTAGGCTGAAAACTATGATCATCCAGTCTCATCTATAATGGGTCACTGCCTCTGCTAACCATTGGTCTGTGGGCCACACCACCAGAATTTTAATTGGCACCTTCTAGCTACAGCCTTCTGTGGGCTGCCATCAACTGACTCCTTGACATCACTAGGGAGTCTCACACCTGACTTACTATGAGCTGATGGCTGGTCACTCCAATTCATGCCTAATGGTGTGACTGATCTACACATGAGCATGCTGTTGTTACAAATCTGACATCAACAGGCATGTGCCAGCACATGCAGCACCACTGCATCAGCATTCTGCTGCACTTGGATCCACACTTGACGCATCTCAGGCATACACCCGGGTGCCCTGCTGTGGAACACTGCTGCCTGGAGTCAAAGCTTCCTATCAAGATACCATGTATGTATTCTCCTGAATAAACTATGTTGTTATTGCAACTGAGTTTATGATTCCACAACAGCTACAAAACTCGTTCCTCATGCCTTACTGTCTGGCCTATCATTCTGAGACATCATCTGGGCATTCGTCTCAGACAATACTGGGGCTATAATAACTAGTGTCAGAAGTGAGCAGTGACATTGAAGAAAGCCGTAGATAAGCATATAGTGTCATTGGAGCAATGTGGTGAGGTGAAACAAAATGTATTTTCTCTGGTTGTTCTCTCTTCAAACACTGTACAATGTTGAGCCAATCAAACTGGCAGGCTGGTTTTGCAAAGAAGTTTGTAAAATTTGGTGCAGGAAGAGAATTGAGGGAGTTCAGGAGAAGTACAAACTGGCAGGCTGGTTTTACAAAGAAGTTTGTAAAATTTGGTGCAGGAAGAGAATTGAGGGAGTTCAAGAGAAGTACAAACTGGCAGGCTGGTTTTACAAAGAAGTTTGCAAAATTTGGTGCAGGAAGAGAATTGAGGGAGTTCAAGAGAAGTACAAGGGAGACACATGCCTATACTTGTACAGGTGGATGTACGATTTTTAATTTTCTGAGGCATAATGCCCCATGTGCTCATCTACACTTGTTACATGCTTTAGGTGTACAAGGTTTGGGCTTTAGGGCAGGAGTGCAAAGAGAGCATAGAGCTGGCACTTGAGTGTATAAATGGGGTAGTGTTAAGGAACTGTTACAGTAGCGCTAAGTTTCATTGTCTCCCTGTGTCTGTCCTACCATGTTTTGTCCTGGTGCATTGACAAAGGCATTACAACTGAGTGAATCAAAGGCACAGATGGTTAGCACTCAGGAAGTGACTCAAACTTTACTAGAATGAGTAGCTCAAATGAAGGCAATTAATATAGACTTCAACAGGCAGTTATATGCTTTGAAGAAGAGCAGACCCTCGTTCAGTTTATCACTACCCATCCTGGATGCTAGTGCTGCTAGCCTAGTTGGTATTTTTGAGCAAGGCACGAGAAGATGTGTTAGCATTTGTGAATAACCTGTTGAAAGTACAAGCTGAGTCATTTGTTGGGAGGAAAAGTTGTTACAAATGACCAAATTACATAGGGGTTGCAAAGGCATAAGCAATGTACCAAGAGGACCCGAGAAATGACTGACAACTTGAACTACTGAGAAAAGGCTTAGTACATTGGTATAGAAGACAGCGGAGTTGTAGACAGTGGAGAGTTTTGTACTTTGGTACACTTTTCAGAATTTTGCCTCTACCATTCCAATACAAGTTTAATACTTTTCTAATTTCATTTTTAAATGACACTCACTTCTTATGGGATGCAGTCTTTTTCTGAAATTTCAAAAATTATTGCAGAACATTAAACTTTTGCCAAGTGTGAAAACGTGTTCCAAAGTACAAATGACACTCACTTCTTATGGGATGCAGTCTTTTTCTGAAATTTCAAAAATTATTCCAGAACATTAAACTTTTGCGAAGTGTGAAAACGTGTTCCAAGGTACAACATTGTCACCTAGCTATGAACAAATATTCTGTTGAAATCTAAAAGCATTGCAATCAAGAAAATAATTTCAGTACCGTATTTAATAGTCTATGTGTGGTTGTTGTTGTTGTCTTCAGTCCAGAGACTGGTTTGATGCAGCTCTCCATGCTACTCTATCCTGTGCAAGGTTCTTCATCTCCAAGTACCTACTGCAACCTACATCCTTCTGAATCTGCTTAGTGTATTCACCTTTTGGTCTCTCTCTACAATTTTTACCCTCCACACTGCCCTCCAACACTAAATTGGTGATCCCTAGATGCTTCATAAAATGTCCTACCCACCGATCCCTTCTTCTAGTCAAGTTGTGCCACAAATTCTCCTTCTCATCAATTCTATTCAGTACCTCCTCATTAGTTACACGATCTACCCATCTAATCTTCAGCATTCTTTTGTAGCACCACATATCAAAAGCTTCTGTTCTCTTCTTGTCTAAACTATTTATCATCCATGTTTCACTTCCATACATGGCTACACTCCACACAAATACTTTCAGAAATGACTTCCTCACACTTAAATCAATGTTTGATGTTAACAGATTTCTCTTCTTCAGAGATGCTTTCCTTGCTACTGCCAGTCTACATTTTACATTCTCTCTATGTTGACCATCATCACTTATTTTGCATCCCAAATAGCACAATTCTACTCATTTTCTAATCTCATTCTCTCAGAATCACCCAATTAATTTGATTACATTCCATTATCCTCATTTTGCTTTTGTTGATGATCATCTTATAACCTCCTTTCAAGACACTCTCCATTCTGTTCAACTGTTTTCCAGGTCCTTTGCTGTCTCTGACAGAATTACAATGTCATTGGTAAGCCTCAAAGTTTCTATTTCTTCTCCATAGATATTAATTCCTACTCCAAATTTTTCTTTTGTTTCCTTTACTGCTTGCTCAATATACAGAGTGAATACCATCAAGGATAGGCTACAACCCTGTCTCACTCCCTACCCAACCACTGCTACCCTTTCATGCCCCTCAACTCTGACAACTGCCATCTGGTTTATGTACAAATTGTAAATAGCTTTTCATTCCCTGTATTTGACCCCTGCCACCTTCAGAAAAAGAGTATTCCAGTCAACATTGTCAAAAGCTTTCCAAGTCTAAAAATGCTAGAAACATAATTTTGCCTTTCCTTAATCTATATTCTAAGATACGTTGTAGGATTATTATCGCCTCACATGTTCCAACATTTCTATGAAATCCAAACTGATCTTCCCCAAGGTCAGTTTCTGCCAGTTTTTCCATTTGTTTGTAAAGAATTCGTGTCAGTAGTTTGCATCCGTGACTTATTAAATTGATAGTTCAGTAACTTTCACACCTGTCAACACCTGCTTTTTTGGGATTAGAATCATTATTTTCTTCTTGAAGTCTGAGGATATATCACCTGCCTCATACATCTTGCTCACTAGGTGGTAGAGTTTGTCAGGGCTGGCTCTCTCAAGACTACCGTATTTACTCGAATCTAAGCCGCACTCGAATCTAAGCCACACCTGAAAAATGAGACTCGAAATCAAGGAAAAAAATTTTTCCGAATCTAAGCCGCACCTGAAGTTTGAGACTCGAAGCAGAGAGAAAAGTTTTAGGCCACACCTCCAAATCGAAACAAAGTTGGTCCATTGTAATATGAGACACAATTTAGGTCGAATAAATGACGATACAGCTACAGTAGTTTGGTTGTCGTAAGCTTAGCAGTTAAGCTTTACCAGGTAGTCATTGCTATGCGTCAGGCGCTCCGTCCGTATTTATACGGGTACCCTTCCTTTTTCATGTGCTTCATCTCGTTTGAATTTATTGCTTATTTTTCTTTCATCTGATAAGTGCTGTTCTCTTTTTATACGTGTTTACGTCACTCTAAGCTGAAAATGCATTACTGTACTGTGTCACGCATTGTTCGTCGCATTCTGATAATGAGTGTTTACGGCCTGTCATCGCTCGCGGCATGGGTTGCTTTTGTGCGCGCTACCGCCTTTTACGATTTAAAAAAAAGAAGAGAGAGGAATCGTCTCATTAGCGAAACAATGGCAAGAGACTGCTATTTGTTGTTACTTACACTGTTGCTTTCTTTGATAATGATCAACAAGAACCAAATAATAGGCTGCGTATGATGGAAAATGTTCAGAACGAGAGTTTAGCGAAAACTTTTCTCCGTTTGAAAATCTTTGCAGACGCCTCTTTTGTAATTATATTCTGCACAGAAATTAGAGTCATCTTAGATTTAAAAATCTAGTCAATTCCCGTGCTTCAATTCTGACTGTATCACTATTAGGCATAAGAATAATACGAATATAAACATGACATGATATGTATATTCTTCCGCGTTTGCTGTTGTCGCACTCTAGTTTCGTGATTTATTGGGCAGAAAGGATTTAAGTGAGATAGCAGCAAACATGAAAGAATACATGGCAAAATGTTTATATTCGTATTATTCTTATGGTGAAGAGAATACTGTGTGTGATTCACACTTCATAAAAGTTCCTACTAGCAACCATCTCTTCTCACAGGTAGGAAAAAATACAGAACGTAGAGTTGGCCATGTTGACAAACATCCCGAACGGTCTTGCCAGTCGGATTTTCGTAGTACATTGAAATGCTGCTACATTCGAAGATGAAGAATACGGAATTTGTATTTACTTCGTTGGATAATGTATGAAAATGAAGTGGTCGAAACTCGGGGCGGAGAAAAAAGCTTTTTCTAATTTTTTTACTGACGCAGATGTTTTGGCGTCAGTATTTATCTTTGTGCCTGCAAAGCATGCCTGTGTAGCGCAACATATATTCGACGGCAGAAGTTAGTTGTGACGGCACCTACCAACATTTTTCAGAACTTCCGCTTACTTTGCGCTCGATTCTAAGCCGCAGGCGTTTTTTTTTTGGTTAAAAAACCGGAAAAAAAGTGCGGCTTAGATTCGAGTAAATACGGTATCAGTAGTTCTAATGGAATGTTTTCTACTCCCAGAGCCTTCTACATCTGCATTACATCTACATGACTACTCTGCAATTCACATTTAAGTGCTTGGCAGAGGGTTCATCGAACCACAATCATACTATCTCTCTACCATTCCACTCCCGAACAGCGCGCAGGAAAAACGAACACCTAAACCTTTCTGTTCGAGCTCTGATTTCTCTTATTTTATTTTGATGATCATTCCTATCTATGTAGGTTGGGCTCAACAAAATATTTTCACATTCGGAAGAGAAAGTTGGTGACTGAAATTTCGTAAATAGATCTTGCCGCGACGAAAACCGTCTTTGCTTTAATGACTTCCATCCCAACTCGGGTATCATATCTGCCACACTCTCTCCCCTATTACGTGATAATACAAAACGAGCTGCACTTTTTTGCACCCTTTCGATGTCCTCCGTCAATCCCACCTGGTAAGGATTCCACACCGCACAGCAATATTCTAACAGAGGACAAATGAGTGTAGTGTAAGCTGTCTCTTGTTTCGACTTAGGTCTTTCAGTGCTCTGTCAAACTCTTCACGCAGTATCATATCTCCCATTTCATCTTCATCTACATCCTCTTCCATTTCCATAATACTGCATTCTAGTACATCGCCCTTGTACAGACCCTCTATATACTCCTTCCACCTTTCTGCTTTCCCTTCTTTGCTTAGAACTGGTTCTCCACCTGAGCTCTTGATATTCATGCAAGTGGTTCTCTTTTCTCCATAGGTCTCTTTTAATTTACCCTGAGGCTGCACCTATCTCACCCCTTGTGATATATGCCCCTACATATACTTACATTTGTCCTCTAGCAATCCTCGTATAGCCATCTTGCACTTCCTGTCGATCTCATTTTTGAGATGTTTGCATTCCTTTTTGCTGGCTTCATTTACTACATTTTTATATTTTGTCCTTTCATCAATTAAATTCAATATCTCTTATGTTACCCCAGGATTTCTACCAGACCTCATCTTTTTGCCTATTTGATCCTCTGCTGCCTTCACTATTTCATCTCTTAAAGCTACCCATTCTTCTTCTACTGTATTTCTTTCCTCCGTTCTTGTTAATTGTTCCCTAATGCTCTCCCTGAAACTATCTACAACCTCTGGTTCTTTCAGTTTATCCAGGTTCCATCTCCTTAAATGCCCATCTTTTTTCAGTTTCTTCAGTTTTAATCTACAGTTCATAACCACTTCATTGTGGTCAGAGTCCACATCTGCCCCTGGAAACGTCTTACAGTTTAAAACTTGGTTCCTAAATCTCTGTCTTACGATTATCTAATATATCTGAAACCTTCCAGTGTCTCCAGGCCTCTTCCATGTGCACAACCTTCTTTCATGATTCTTGAACCAAGTGTTAGCAATAAGTAAGTTATGCTCTGCTCAAAATTCTACCAGGCAGCTTCCTCTTTCATTCGTTGCCCCCATTCCATATTCACCTACTATTCCTTCTCTTCCTTTTGCTACTATTGAATTCCAGTCCCCCATGACTATTAAATTTTCATCTTCCTTCACTATCTGAATAGTTTCATAGTTTCTGTATCGCTGAGGCATGCAAGCCCCCCCCCCCCCCCCCCCCCCCCCCCCCCCCCCCCCCCCCCCCCCCCCCCCCGCATCAATGGCAAGTTCCATGGTTCATGGTGCAAGTTTATGTGTTATTAATGACTGGGATGTGACACAGTTTATTAAGCTTTCATTGGTCAACAGAATACCATAGCTGATAACGACTAAGTATTCAACTTTCTATGGAAGGCCACTCCAGTGCCAGAAAAAATAATGTGCATGGGCAAGGCCAAAATTTGAACCCTAATGCAAATAGTAGCATGTTACCATCAGTATGTTATGTTCTGGTTTGAGAACAAAAGACTGTTACCCACAGCAACTGAGTTGCATTTTTGCACAACAACATAGGATCCTCAACCTGCCTTGGAAATTTGTTCCCTATAAGTTTTTAAAAATCATGCCAATAGACGAATCGCACATCTTTTGATAATCTAAATAGTTCTTTTGCAATACATACGATTTCACAAATTTGATGCGTTGTCTCTGTAATGAGACTGGAAACTTTATGGTTAGTAATTCCTTATTAGCTTCCAACTGCTAGAATAGTCTATATGTTACATTATTACTCTACTACACACCAATAATTGGCAAGTGAAATTAAATCAAGCAGAAGATTTACCAAAAACCATTACAAGTTAAACACATTTTTCAATAGCAACCATTGCACCCCCAAAGGAAAAAATGAAAGAAAGTAAAAAAACAGCTATTGTCGAAAATTTTAGGTATTGAGCTATTGTAATTTTTACATTCAGCTATTTTAAAAATTATAATAATCTGGAGGGAAAACATTCTAGTTATAAATCTAAATGAGTTATGGCAGGTTGAACACTGATGGTGGAAAATAGGTGTTTTGAGATAATGTGTTTTGATGTTTCACTTTATTACCACTATTTAATTTGACATATTTAAGAAACACGAAACAGCATAAAAAAACAAAGATGATGTGACTTACCAAATGAAAGTGCTGGCATGTTGATAGACACACAAACAAACACAAACATACACACGAAATTCAAGCTTTCGCAACCAACCGTTTCTTCATCAGGAAAGAGGGAAGGAGAGGGAAAGACGAAAGGATGTGGGTTTTAAGGGAGAGGGTAAGGAGTCATTCCAACCCCGGGAGCGGAAAGACTTACCTTAGGGGGAAAAAAGGACAGGTATACACTCGCGCGCGTGCACACACACACACACACACACACACACACACACACACACACACACACACACACACACACACACACACATCCGCACATACACAGACACAAGCAGACATTTTTCTGGCATGTTTGCGGAGGGAATGTAAATAAAACTTAATGGGGTCATTGTGGGGATGTTGTGAGGGTGACATGGTATTAGAAGGTGGAAAGTGTAACATGAGGCTGAAATGAAAATGAAAACAAAAATATATGGGGGGAGATAAAGGTGAACTAGAAAGCAACTGGAGATCTGGTGTGAAAAAAGTCAAAAAAGCGTTGGTTAAAGTTGAGCTATATTGATCCTGTGGTGAACTTGAGTTGGTAAACAACGATGTGTAAACAACGATGTGCACAAAGGTTAGGTGGTTGTGTTGCCGCCAAAACACGTTAAAGGATGGAGAAATTTAGGAAAATTTCGAAAAAACTGCGTGTAAATGTATTAAAAGCAGTGGTTTTGTGGTGGCAGATTATGAAAATGAGGCTAACAATTGTCTGACGAATAAATAATGACGTTAAAACCTGTGGAAAGCGGCTAAAAATGATCAGTGACGTGGGAAAAACGAAAATGGAAATAAAGTGAAAGTTATTAGAACTAGCCGAAATGGTTGTTTAATAGGTGAAAGGAACTGTTTGTGAACTGGAAACGGTGGATTTTATAGCAGCGGTAGTGATGAAAGTGGAAAAAAAATTTTTTTTGGTTATGGTTTGGTAGTGGGTTACGTATTAATGAGTATATATAGGCGGGATAAAATTGTATGGCAGATTACGGTAAAAAGGAGAAGGTGAATACAAAGTGAAACTACTTGCAAAAACAGAAAGAGAAAGTAAGATGACAGAAAAGATTTCGAAATGCAACAGTGACAATAACAAACGTAATTGTTGGGTTCAAATTAATGATATGAATACAATAGAGGGAAACATTCCACATGGGAAAAATATATCTAAAAACAAAGATGATGTGACTTACCAAACGAAAGTGCTGGCACGTTGATAGACACACAAACAAACACAAACATACACACAAAATTCAAGCTTTCGCAACCAACCGTTTCTTCATCAGGAAAGAGGGAAGGAGAGGGAAAGACGAAAGGATGTGGTTTTTAAGGGAGAGGGTAAGGAGTCATTCCAATCCCGGGAGCGGAAAGACTTACCTTAGGGGGAAAATAGGACAGGTATACACTCACATACACACATATCCATCTGCACAAAACACAGACACAAGCAGACATTTGGCCTTACAGGTTTTACATTGGGGGCGGTTACAAGGGTAGGAGCCAGAGGGTAGAGAAGATGGTTTGGGGATTTCATAGGGATGAACCAAGAGGTTACGAAGGTTAAGTGGATGGCGGAAAGACACTCTTGGTGGAGTGGGGAGGAATTCATGAAGGATGGATCTCATTTCAGGGCAGGATTTGAGGAAGTCGTATCCCTGCTGGAGAGCCACATTCAGAGTCTGATCCAGACCTGGAAAGTATCCTGTCACAAATGGGTCACTTTTGGGGTTCTTCTGTGGGAGGTTCTGGGTTTGAGGGGATGAGGAAGTGGCTCTGGTTATTTGCTTCTCTACCAGGTCGGGAGGGTAGTTGCGGGATGCGAAAGCTGTTTTCAGGTTCTTGGTGTAATGGTTCAGGGATTCAGGACTGGAGCAGATTCGTTTGCCACGAAGACCTAAGCTGGAGGGAAGGGACCGTTTGATATGGAATGGGTGGCAGCTGTCATAATGGAGGTACTGTTGCTTGTTGTTGGGTTTGATGTGGACGGATGTGTGAAGCTGGCCATTGGACAGATGGAGGTCAACGTCGAGGAAAGGTCCTTTGGCAAGCAGTAAAGACTGTTTTAAGTTAAAATTACATGTGACATGGTTACCCATTACAGACCTATAACACATTATAGTGTACAAAATTTAAAACCGAATACATTAGCCCCAAAGTGAGAAAAATTAGTGTGTGCTGCACAGCTTTCTTTTTGACAAAATATGGTTATTTTTAATGTGTTACGGCATATTTTAGATTAAATTTTGTTTCTGAAGCCATTAATGGGCCCAAAACCACCTAAAATTCTGGATTCACAAAATCCCCCAAGGTCGATTACTAATATCCCATTGTTTATGGTGTCCAAAGGATTTAATTTTCTATTTCTAGAATAACTGTGTCTGAAAGGGCTCAAGAGCATTCACAACTGACTGAAGGGGTTCAAGGTCATTCTATACAGCATTTTTCTCTCTTCTTCTTTGGTTCTGGAGTATCTGGCTGGTAAGGATCTTCCTTGTGATCCTCACTGTCACTGACTCGAGGTTTTGGTTCAAGTTATGATTCCTCTTCGGGACACAAAATGTCTTTTAGTCCTCTTTGCAACAAAGCCTGATGTTTTTAAAAAGATAATCCTTTCGTTGTTTCATCATCCCTGCTGGAATTTCTGTTTCAGAGGAGTGTTCACTATTTTTGTCCAGTTTGTTTGTGGTGGTGCATATTGATTTAGCTTCAGTATCTTTTGCTTTGCCATGGCATCACCACTCTGCAAGCACTATGTATGCCTACTTTGCACTAAGTGACACCACAATTGAATGCACCTTTGGCACCAACACTACATCTAGCACATCTTCTTCAGTTACAGGTGTAACAAATGATTCAGCTTACTGATATGATGGGGGAATTCTTTCAAATGCAGACGGCAGCCAATGAGACTCACAATCAGGAACAGAGGACTAAGAGGACTGGGCTGAGTACTTAGCCCAGTGTGAAGTGCATCTATCTGAACACCAAGTACCAGGTAAATTAAACAATCTTTTTTCTTATCAACAGCTAGTGTGCAAGTGGATAGTGTTCCCTACTTTATCGCCAGAACTTTTAACTTACGAAGATTTTTCCAGCCTTTGAATAGATACTATGATGAGAAAGTCCACGTGGCAGCTGCCAGGTTAAATTTTTCAGACTAAAGAAGCTGCTCCTTTGGCCACCTTCCAGCCATTTATCATCAGTAATGAGGATGTAATACTTGGTTCCTCGGAACATAATGGTTACCAACATGCATCATAACAAATGGAGTTTTTTGGGGGGGAGCATATAATGTGTAGGGAGCGTAGTTATAAATATTCTTAGATTTTAGATTTAGGCAGAGGAGGAGAGAGTGAATTACACGCTCTCCTGCATTTTTTAAGATTTCTGATTGGTAACTAGTGATGCCAGTGGTTAGGCATATAAGAAAATGTATATTACTGGAATGCATTTCTGAGATAGAGTAAATATTCATGAGGATTGTGTTATAACTACTCTGTTCTTGTTGTGATTAGTTATGGTGGAGAACTTAGAAGTATTTCTCAGGAATTAAGTGCTACGTTTGCTTGCTTTTAAAACTCTGACATGATACATAAGATGACTTTATATTGCCTAAAGTATCAAAGAGATGGATTCTTACACTCTGGTGTAAGTGGAATATTCATGTGGGTAGTGAACTGTTGGTCTAAGTAAGGATTTTTATCAGATTAATGGTATTTATCGCTGAGTGATGAATGATTTATTCAGTGTAGTGAGCTGGGGATTTCTTTTGTATTCATACAGTGTATCTATGATGATGTTTGTTTTGTTGTATATAGTGTGTGGGTAGTACAGCAAAAGGCATTTTATGGTGGAATGATTGTGGTCACAGCTGTGGTAACAGCAGCTTTGTTTTTGAAAGTAGCAACTGCAGGGGAAAGAAGATTCCTTGTAAGGTTTACGGAGAAATGAGTCAAGCTTTGCTTTACCCTTAATTCAGATATTAGAAAAATTTTAAAAGTCATTAGGCCACAATATTGGCACTAAATTTGAATTTTAACAGCAGGAGTATAATATTAAATTGATTGACTGATTGGATCCCCGCAGTATAGGTTTTATGTGGCCTTTGTCAGCAATACACAAACACACACACACACACACACACACACACACACACATGCAAACGCAACTAGCATACACTTCTGCAGTCACACTTCTGCAGTCTCAGACAACTGAAATCACACTGCAAGCAGCAGCACCAGTGGAGGTCCGCCACCACCACCATACTATCCCTCCCCCTCCCCACCCCAGCCTCCTCCTTACCCCCGCCCAGTCGCCACTCCCATCACTGCTGCTCGCAGTGTGGTTTCAGTTGCCTGAGACTGCAGATGTGTGTGCAAGTTGTGTTTGTGTAAGTGTGTGTGTGTGCATGTGTGTGTATATCTATTGCTGACAAAGGCCCTAATGGCCGATAGCTATAATTGTGTGAATCTTTTTGTTGCGCCTATCGCGACTCAGCATCTCCACTATGTGGTGAGTGTGTTAACATGTTATACATGCCAAGACCACAGACGCAGCCTTGTGTTGATGCACCAAGCATATCGTGAACACATGCAAAAGTCATTGCAAAATAGCCTACTTCTTACCTCTCTGCTTCCGCTGAGAGCACACAACCAGGACACATACTGGTCCCAGCGAGGCAGGTATGCCTTCTTACCTCTTCCCAGCCATCATGCTGCATGATGTCACAGGCCACATCCCCTGCTCGCATATCGCAGAGGCCACATGACCCCCATGTTTATCAAAGTGTGCAGCAACTAGCTGTATTCTGCCCCCACGCCACTAACTGCAACCATTGTCAGAGCTATAATGTCACACTTATTTCGCATTCATGCTCCACAACATTAACTTGCAGCACTTACTATTCAACAGATCACAGTGTGACATATAACACCTACTATCAAACTCCCCACTCAGATGGAGCACATACCTTTAATATATGCTATAAGCCTTTTCTTCTACTCCTCAAGATAACTCTGCATGACATTTGCTCAGTAGATATCCACACTGTACAGGATGGTAGCCAGTCAAGGAATATTTTAGGGAATTGGTTTAAGAAATTTATTTCAAAGGCCCCGTGGAATCTTTACAAGTTTTCTCCCAGAGTAATTCACGCCGTGTCTATGTGACACAAGTCGCTTGCCTTTCAAAACCAAGGCAGTTCTGTCCAGTTAAAGCTGCTGACAGGAGACGCCCTGAGCCCTCTGCTGCCACTGCTAGCGAATTTACGCCATTGATTTTAGCCAATAGCGTGCACAGGATACCAATGACGCTTGTGAATGCCAGAGCGTCCTGTGGAGCAGAACACACTTGCTTCGCTCTCTTGTGATCCAGACCTCGAGCAGAACAGACATATTTTTGGAAGGCCTTTCACGACCAGCCACCACCGTTAGTTAACATGAACCACTTCCCCTTCCGTTGCCCATTTTAATTTATTATACGACCTCCTAGACTGGCCTAAACCTGCTATCTTCTGACGCTAGGCACACCCTTTGTACTCTGTATATTGAAATATATCCTGTTCATTGTACTTAATTTCCTGTTTTTTCATTTAACGGCAGCCCTGGATGCCCACTATCAAATCCTGACCGCTTGACCTCCAGCACACTGCCGCCACGAGGCATATTTAACAGCCTTCTTCCCCCTTCCCTGCCAAGCTATACATTAACATCGGTTGCAGAACTCCCTCGTAAACTTCCCCTAACTTTACAATGCACTCTAGTTGAGGTACTAGCATTTGAAAATGCACAGATCAGTTTAGATCATGCTGTTTCACATAAAACTGACTTACACCATCCAAAGGCCCAGTTCACTGTAATGCCTCTGATTTCTGTTTCCTCCCTCTTGGTCATATTTCTATTATGGATGACTAAGGGCTTTGCAACTTTCCATGGGACGTTCTTCCTGAACCTCATCCCAACGGTACCTATCATGAATAGAGGTTGCATGGATGTTGAATATGCAATCTAAAACATGTCCTTAGCACATAAGGCATTATCAGGACTCTATACGTGTCTAATTTCATAGTTGCTTTTGCTGTTATATCATTTTATGTCACTCAGCTGTCTTAATGTTGTGGAGAGTCAACACAAGTGAAATGAGTGTTCCTGAGCCATGGTGTAAACAGAATTTTGCATGAAGGCAAATTTAATTTCTGAAGATCACTGCATTAACTATGATGTTTTACGTGCCTACTGGAATTATGCCTATTAATTTAATGTAGCCCTGCAGGAATACTAGAATTGTAAATGCGAGAAACTTTAAGAAAAAGTATCATACAGATTTTTGTATTAATTTAGTAAAACAATTTTGCACTGACTCAAAGTTTTTGTTACCAGTATACTATGAGATTTTCAACGTGGGGCAAATGATGAAGAAGCTTTTATATCGGGATGGTACTTCTCTGATTTCCAAACATGCATGTGCCTCAAGTATTTTAGGATTTATCTGTGCCTTGCACTATGGGACAAAAGTTTTTGTTCACCTATCATAACTATGGATTTGTGGTTAAAACAGGGATTTGAAAT
This sequence comes from Schistocerca serialis cubense, assembly GCF_023864345.2. Lineage (NCBI taxonomy): Eukaryota > Metazoa > Arthropoda > Insecta > Orthoptera > Acrididae > Schistocerca > Schistocerca serialis. Next base: position 202,862,456 of record NC_064638.1, read on the forward strand.
ATTCTGTCACATTCTCATTCTGATAGTAAAACACATGAAGACTAAGCACTTCTGTTGTGAATTTGACTGCTTGTTCCCACAGACTGGTGCTGCTGAGTATCCCAACAACAGTGACATGCCTTTACCTAAGAGGGTTTATTGGAATAAGCCTCATTCCTTCAGCTGCCTGTGTAGCTATCAGTTCGCATTAGTTTACAGTAAAATGTGTGCATCTAGCAGTGTGTATACCTGATCAGCTTCATAGCATGTTATCTCCTAATGGGACAGAAGAAGGAGATTGGAAACAAAAACATAGTGGCACTGTAGTTCTGTATCAGGAAGGCTATTGAAGTAGAACAGCAGCAGCAAAAGTTGGTGTAGCCCAATCTACAAAGCTGTATACATTGCAGTGGTTCAAGCAAACTTGTGCCAGTGTGAGTATTTCAAGACCTGGAAGACCAAGAGTAACATCACATTTGAAGATCAGTTCATATGTGTACAGAGTAAACAACAGAGGACTCATAATGCAGCTGAAATTTGTGAGAAAATTAATACTATGAGAGCAGCTCCAATCTTTGTATCGACAGTGAGCCATCTTTGTGAAGAAGGTCTAAAGGGCTGCATAGTGGCTAAAAAACCTCCACTACTCAAACAAAATAAGATGAAAAGATTGCAAGTAGCACAGCATCATAAGAATTGGAGCATGCAGCAATGGTCCAAGGTACTATTCAAAGACGAATCTAAGGTTGAATTTTTTTGGAAGCCTATACTGAATGCTTGTTCATCGACCTTGTGGTGAACGTATGAACAGTCGGTGTGAGATGCCAACAGCAAAGCATGGTGGAGGTCAGTTATGGTATGGGCATGTTTTGTGGGTAATCTAGTATTACAGAAGGAAGGGAACCACATGGGATTGATTAAGCAATCTTCATGGACAATTTTGAAAACAATTTTTGGAAAATAATCCCCTCTCTCCTCAGCTTGACTGTGTGGAAGAAGTATTGTGTTTATGAACAGGCAGTACCACACAACTTAAAAAATTCTTCAACCAACTAAATTTTAAACACAACAGTATACAATTCACACTGGAGTATGGGGTAATTGTGTAAATTATTTAGTTCAGTGATCATATTTGTACTTTCATAATTTGTAGGAAATCTACCACCACAGATATTGTAATATCCGCCAATTCTCAACACCCAGCAACCCATGAACATGTTGCTTTTCATTGAATGATACAGTGCACTATATCAATTGCCCTGAGTGAAGACAACTTCCAAATTGAATTAAATATGATCAGACAAGTAACATCAAACAATGACTAGCCTCCTACATTGGTGGAATCAATAATGCACAAAAAACAGAAACAATAGGTGTCCTCTCATCTTTATTCCATTATTGAGCTACCATCTTAAAAATGCAATAAATGGTGCAAATTCTATACTTCCTGTCTCACTGGATGTAGCCAGAAAGCTGAAATCCCGGAATGTGAAAACATCGTTTTATGTGCACCACACTGCTGGATGTTTTCTGCTCAGTGGGAAGACAGCACTCAAACTTTGGAAAAGCATGGAATATATAAAATTACTTCTAATTATGGCAAATTCTATATAGGTCAGCCTGGCAGGGCAATATGCACTCACTTGAAGGAACACCATTGAAGTTGGAAACTTGGAAAAGTAGACTCTAATTTTGCACACCTCCTGCTTAAAGGAAGCCACAATTACAAGGTGTCCCATGAAGTATTACATTACATCTATAAAGGAAGGAAGATGAATTGCCTTTAAATAATGGACATTAATAATCAAATGTCCATTTGCTCAAGTTTAGTACTAAATGACCAGACACAGTTCCCTTCTCATCATTCCTAACTGTAGATACTTCTCATAATCCATCCAGGGTATGTTGTAAATTACCCCTCCTACTCACATGCCACATTTTATGTTACCAAAGTTTAGTATTCAATTCATTTTCTTCTCAGAGCTACTGTTGCAATTTGTTGTTTAGTTCATTAGTTAATGTGTCACTTAGTTTATTTTAGTTAAATAATCTTACATCACATTTTCTCTGAAATAAATCCTCTCAATTTATTTCTAAATCCAACATTAACAATTTTCCTATTTGGAAATTGAAATACTCTGAATGTGCACTAGTTTAAAAGCCTTCACCCTACTAAAATTTCACTGCTCTACATATTTATCTTCGTACCTGATGATGACGTAACAGCTGAAAACTGGTTTGTGAAATAAAAACTATGGTTTGTCTCATAACATACCTAATCTAAATTATTTGATTCAGGTACAAGAGGCACCAAAATTGCAGTAGAATTTCACCATGAACACAGAACACCTGATGTTAACAGAATGCATCATCACAATAATAATACAATTTTTGTTATATATACATACAATAAAATCTGTATACTTAATTACCCCTTGCTCAAATTATCATTTCATCCTCTATGAATTCTTCTACTGAAAAGTAGCATTTCTCCCACAGAACTGTTGTACACTAGTTTTTAAATTTCTGGCTTCATATTAAATATATTTAGCCCATTAACTTGTTACATATTGTCATCCTTATATACTGTGGAGTCTGTGCATTTCAACTGGTGTGTGGGCATCATAAAATTGTTTTTACTTCTTATGTTATAAGTGTGGTTAAAATAATTCTCCTCAAATAATTTTTGTCCGCTGTGTAGGAAGATTATAATTTCATCACTGTATATGGGGGGGAACAGAAAGAATTTGTAGTTTCTGAAATAATGGACGACAAGACTGTCTGCTTTGCAGTACACATGTATCAGACAATTCTCTTTTGCAGTTTCAGCATTCAAGATATACTACTTGAACTTCCACAGAAAATTATACCTTATCTAGTAGCACATTCAAAATAACTATATAAGCAATTTTTCATGTACTCAAGTCAGTGGAATTTGCTAGTATTTGCATTGCAAATGCAAAACTGCATAGTTTATTTGATAGGAAGTCAATATGTGTATTCCAGCTTTCTTGTGCACATTTATTCCTAGGAATTTGATCATGTCAATTCCATCCGTAAGTTGATATGTTGTATTTTAAGTTCAACACACGTTGAATGTTTGGTTTCAAAAAGAACGGTACGGGTTTTTGCAATGTTCAGTATCAACCCATTTAACTGGAACCTGTTTGTTGAGGTATCCAGCGTGCTTACGAAGGAGCTCAAAATTTTTTCTGCATCATCTTCTTCAATTAAAACAGAAGTATCATCTGCAAGCAGAACTGATGGGGAATTTATATTTATAGGTAAGATAGGAACAGGGCTGGTTCCAAAATGGAGCCTTGAGGTACTCCTTGTAATACTTTACTCCATTTAGAATAATAATTAACTGCACCTGAAGTGACAGTAACCCTATGTTTTCTGTTGTGTAAATATGATGTGTGACAGTTTGCTCCATCTAATTTGTAGATAAGCAAGTCATGGCTCACGGAGTCGAATGCTTTTGCGAGATCACAGAAGAGAAGATACCTGCAACTTTACACCTCTGATACAATGATTTGCATATCTTTCCAATGAAGTTATTCACTGCATCCAGAGTGTTTTCCCTGGTTGAAATGCAAATTGGTTACTTATATTTTTTACAATAAATTTTTGATCTGGTTTGCAAGTACTTTCTCTGACACTTTTGAGAGGACTGGAAGAACAGAAATAGGGCAATAGTTTCCCAAAACTTCTCTCAACCCTTTCTTGCACAGAGGTCTGACTTTGGCATACTTCAAAACATAAGGAAAGCATCCCTGTACAAAAGATTTGTTGAATATTTTAGCTAGGAGAGGGCTTCTTATGTCACACACTGTTTTAATTGCTTTAGTTGGTATCCCATCCCACCCAGCAGTGTTTTTACTTTGTAATGACAATATAACAATTTCCATATCCTTTCTGTGACTTTTTTAAAATCTGTAAGAGACTCAGCTTCTTGGTGGAGTCCAAAGGGATTTACTTTACTCTGATACTCTGCTACATCAAGATCTGACTTCGCTGCATTTATTAAGGATTCATTTACAATCCTATCATCTACTCTAATCCTAGATATTTCATTACTATTAACTAACACCTGACTCTGATTTGACAACAGACCACATTGCTTTTGTCTTACTATTATGTTGTACAATGAACTTCTTTTTGCATTTGTTTGGCTGCCTTCACAACTTTTTTAAATACAGCTTTACAAGTAAAGCACCTGTTTTTATTATATTTCAGTTCATTTTGGAGTTGCCTCTTTCTGGCAATAGAAATTTTTATGCCATGAGTTATCCATATAAGTTTGTTAGTGGCTGGCACTAGAAATTTTTATGCCATGAGTTATCCATATAAGTTTGTTAGTGGTTTTGTTACATGTGGTTCTAAGTCAAAAAGTTTCATTACATATTTCAAGAAAGATACTTAAAAATTGTTAAAATTACTATTACTCTATTACTCAAAATACAGCAGCTGTAAGGTCATTCAACCTCTCATAACTTATATCTAAAAGTAACTGAATTTTTTTCATTAAAGTTCCTTTCCACATAGCTTTCAATACATGAAATTTCTGTCTTAATTTGTGGTAGTTCAATGAAAAATTCAGAGTGGTCAGAGATTCCTAATTCTATGCAAAATTTATAAACATCTTGAAATACATAATTTGTTAGAATATTATTATTACATGTGTGCACTTTTTTACTCAACAGTTATTACCATCTTTTCCTTTTTAGTACTTAGATCTTCAAACAGGCAGTGAAATTTTACCAGAAAAGCTTCAATTGCAGCTTTCTATGGTACTCTATTAATAGAAACTACTATGACATTTAGGTCCCTCAATTTGAACAGCCGCTTCCAATATACACACTTCATTTTTCTTATTTTATGTCAGCAGCCTCCATGTGATTTCTCTTGTCTGCAAAAGATGTTGGCTTCTTCAAAATTTTCAATTGTTTTACAAATTTTAACATTGTCAGATGCAAGCCAATGTTTCCTGGTACAAATAACTCTGATATTTCTAGATTCAGACAGAATGATTTGTAATTCGACCATTTATATTCAAGTGCATTATGTAGGGACATTCATTCCTATTTATGGTCTCAAGCATACTCTTTCTTGGTCTTGCCATTTTTCTAACCAAACTGTTTCTCATCCCCATCAGGTCTTATAAGTTTCTCCCGTTTTTCAGAATTTTATATGTATCAGTGAAAGTTTCACTAAGGATTTTGGAACCTGACCGATTTAAATGAAGATCGTTTTTGCCCAAACATTTATTGCTTAAGAACTTATTCAGATTTATGAACGCAGCTTCTAGATTGTTACAGTTTTCATTTAAATCACGGTTTATTGTCTCTTTATATCGATCACTGACTGATCTTCTGTAGATAATACACTCACCACGATTCTAGGTGTTTTGTAGAGGTTACTGGTAGATTGAATTAAATTGCTTGTTTCATTTACAATTTCCTCTTCAGTGTTGTTTATAAGAGAATTTGTGTCTTACTGGTCATGGGTTTGTTCTGCACCAGGACAATAAACCCAAATATGCTTCTATATCATGCACAAGTTATGTCAATAGAAAAGAGAAATGTGAGGAACTGAAGAATATGATTTGGCCATGTCAGTCAGCTGATTTAAATTCCATTTAACTCTTATGGGAAGAAGTTGACAGGGAGGTCAGAAAACTGAAGTTATCTAATGTTGAAGATCTATGGAATAATTTACACATGTGTTGGACTGCAGTACAGTGGAACATCACATAGCGAGCCTAATTCATTCCAGAATCTTACTTGTAGTCCGAAACACTCATTAAGTGAAACAATTTATCCCATATAAATTAATGTGGAATAAGATATACACTCCATGCAGAAAAAGTACTAAAAGTTCTATCTTACTGTTGCCATTTATTCAAAGAAAATTATACACATATTATTATGTACTTTATTATTTGTGATACATAAATAATTCTTTTTTACTACGAAGCTAGCTATAGTCATTTGTTTCTGCTGACACTTCAACACATGACAAAAATGCAACACAGCATTATCATCAAATAAATTTGTAGTGAGCATAGCCACTACTTTATTGGGGTGATGATTTTTAGTGCATGATGCAACCGATTCCCACACTTTCTGCTGCCTCTGTGTTGGAGCTGGCTGCTTGACTGCTTCTCACAACGCTGTGGATGTCAGTTTTTCTCTTAAGCTTCTCGAACCACACACAGCTTAACTTAAACACTTCTTCAACCACTGATGACTCTGTTGTCTCCTTAGTGAGGTCAGTGAAAATCATTCTCGCCTTCTCACAAATCATGTTCTCATTGCATTTCCTTTACCCATATAAGGAGCGACATTTCAACATTGTCCAGAATATGAAACAGTTGTTTAGCTAGTCTTGTCACTCCCTTTTCAGCATCTACCTCCTTAATCTTGTCCTTGTTCTTGAGAACAGTACAAAAAGTTGATGTAGACCAATTGTATGTGCATGCTAAATCAGCAAGGCTCATCCACGTTCATGTTTTTCAATGATTTTACATTTCATTTCGATGGTCATTTCGTTTCTCTTGTGGTTATCTTCTTGTGGTTTTATCTTCAGGGACATATACACAAAAGAATGTTGTGTGAACATAAGTTTAGAAAAAATGTGCAATCACAAGCTGCACTAGGATGACAGCAGAAAGAGCACTAAGCCCAGACTGCAGGATGTACTAAAGTCGTTGTTCATATGCAGCTGCCGACAATGAAAGGTCTTCATATTGTTGAGTGTTTCCCCCACCATGCGTGAATGGCTGGTGATGTCAAAATAAAATTGCATAAATCATTATGCAAAACATTGCTCATTACATGAGTCTTATTTTATATAATTTGTTTTGCTCATTATGTGAATTGCACATTATGGCAGGTGCTCATTAAGTAAGGTTCCACTGTATCTGCAAAGCATTACAAAACCTCATCTCCAAAATGCTGCTGTTCTGAAAGTAAAGGGTGGATATTTTGATTCTAAACCTTGTGTATTGCACTTAATGATGGACAGAGAAAATATTTTGTTGGCCTAGCTTAATTTGTATGATGTGTCTGTACACTTAAATGAAATATATAGTTTTTATCATGAGTGACCAAAAACTTTTGATGGGTAGTGTATGTAGTACTAAAGGATGTTAACTATTGACAAGTTTTCAGTTGAGGTGAAGGAGATTTTATTCCACTCTATTTTTAGGTCTGTTAAAATAAGTAAGCACCTGCAGATCATAAATTAAGTAATTATCAACTAAATCTTTGACTTTCGTGCTGTTTGTTAAAGAAGCAGAAAAATATTTTATTTTGTGATAGCATCCTAAAAGCTGTACCTCTAAAACAAACTTCAGCATGGGGGTGACTTGCTTGCATTAATTAAAAAAAGTGTATTTGAATGTTTCCTTATCAGCTCTGACATGTTTAAATAATTTACTTTTTTTCCCTATGTCAATCTGTTAGTGTATTGGAACAAAGTGGTTCCTTCCTGTGGACTTAAACATGTATGTGACCACAATTTAAATAAGTAACAATTTTTATGAGGGCTATGTACACTCACTTTAGGGCATTTGTGATGCCTCACCACATCCTGTAGTGTCATCATATTAAATCCAAGTTTTACTCTGCTATTCACAATTGGTTCTGTAGTGAAACTTACTGCCTATTTGCTTGTAGAATTTTGTGTTAGTGGCAATGCATCCATTCTGAATGAGACTGAACATATTAGAATTTTAAGAGCTAGTCATGGGGGTTAGAAAAATTTAAGTTCAGAAGTTCATAGAATTTTACATGCCAAGAAAATTGGGTGACTTTTCCTCTCAGCACCTAAGACCATTCTATTATGTAATGTCTCTACAAGTATCTAGGCTAATATGTTGCATGAATATCATTCGGGTTACCCAATTGCTGTGGGGAGCGATGCCGTCATCCTTCGGCTTTTTCACTCCCGAGCTCTGTGACCCACATATGTCCTCAAACTATGGCTTTGGTACCACAAGAGCTCAGGGACTTACATTCAAACTTACAAAAACCTGTTATAAAACTTTTGGAAGCCTGTTGTGCAATTTTGGCCAAATTGACGCATGTTGACCCTAATATTAAGTCCCCCCAAAATGGGTCACCATTTTCTAAAGAATGGGTAATGATGTGGAGGCTACACCGCCAGTCTAGGGGAATTTTTATTGTTAATTTTACATTTCCTTCCAGTTAAATTTTAATTGCCTTTTTAAACACTTTCCCAGTATACCTTCATCGCATTCTACACGCCAAGCAGAGGATGTTTGTTGCCATATACACATTGACTAACAAGTCACCACACTGAGTGACCAATGGGGAATGTGGGAGGAAAATCACATGTTGGTTGCGAGAAGCAGATGGAGCTTCAGATGAAAGAAAGATGCCCGTGCAAGTCCATTAAATTTCGGGCATGCAGCAGTGCAAATAAAATTTCTTCCACTGATATTTTGGCTGCACATCATCCGGCCATCCTCAGGGAGTCGCAGTAACCCTTGCTGCTATCTCCAGTTCTCAGGTCAGCATGACTTCTTTTCTTCACCTGAGTCTTTTTAGACTTCATTCCATTACCACATGACTCCTGACAAGACCACCCTGACTTGTTCTACAACCCCAGGGCACACCTGACTGTATTACATGCACTGGAATAGATTGGGAGTACCGAATTTTAACCCTCCCAACCTCGGGGAAGATCAGTTTGGATTCCGTAGAAACACTGGAACACGTGAGGCAATACTGACCTTACGACTTATCTTAGAAGAAAGATTAAGGAAAGGCAAACCTACGTTTCTAGCATTTGTAGACTTAGAGAAAGCTTTTGACAATGTTGACTGGAATACTCTCTTTCAAATTCTGAAGGTGGCAGGGGTAAAATACAGGGAGCGAAAGGCTATTTACAATTTGTACAGAAACCAGATGGCAGTTATAAGAGTCGAGGGACATGAAAGGGAAGCAGTGGTTGGGAAGGGAGTAAGACAGGGTTGTAGCCTCTCCCCGATGTTGTTCAATCTGTATATTGAGCAAGCAGTAAAGGAAACAAAAGAAAAATTCGGGGTAGGTATTAAAATTCATGGAGAAGAAATAAAAACTTTGAGGTTCGCCGATGACATTGTAATTCTGTCAGAGACAGCAAAGGACTTGGAAGAGCAGTTGAATGGAATGGACAGTGTCTTGAAAGGAGGATATAAGATGAACATCAACAAAAGCAAAACAAGGATAATGGAATGTAGTCTAATTAAGTCGGGTGATGCTGAGGGAATTAGATTAGGAAATGAGGCACTTAAAGTAGTAAAGGAGTTTTGCTATTTGGGGAGCAAAATAACTGATGATGGTCGAAGTAGAGAGGATATAAAATGTAGGCTGGCAATGGCAAGGAAAGCGTTTCTGAAGAAGAGAAATTTGTTAACATCCAGTATTGATTTAAGTGTCAGGAAGTCATTTCTGAAAGTATTCGTATGGAGTGTAGCCATGTATGGAAGTGAAACATGGACGATAAATAATTTGGACAAGAAGAGAATAGAAGCTTTCGAAATGTGGTGCTACAGAAGAATGCTGAAGATTAGATGGGTAGATCACATAACTAATGAGGAAGTATTGAATAGGATTGGGGAGAAGAGATGTTTGTGGCACAACTTGACCAGAAGAAGGGATCGGTTGGTAGGACATGTTCAGAGGCATCAAGGGGTCACCAATTTAGTATTGGAGGGCAGCGTGGAGGGTAAAAATCGTAGAGGGAGACCAAGAGATGAATACACTAAGCAGATTCAGAAGGATGTAGGTTGCAGTAGGTACTGGGAGATGAAAAAGCTTGCACAGGATAGAGTAGCATGGAGAGCTGCATCAAACCAGTCTCAGGACTGAAGACCACAACAACAACAACAACATCCTTTTTAAAACTCACTTTGGATGCCCACAATCCTGGAAACCTCTCCAGACACCATTTTAACCTGTAAACTACTCACTGCTTGTAGGTTGGGAGTACCGAATTTTAACCCTCCCATCCTTTTTAAAACTCACTTTGGATGCCCACAATCCTGGAAACCTCTCCAGACACCATTTTAACCTGTAAACTACTCACTGCTTGTAGGAGGCATCAAGCAGCAGAAAGTGTCCTTCTTGAGATTTAGGAAAACACATTCACAAACAATTTAGCCACATAAATTCAGTACTCTAAAGTGAATAGTGATCTCCGTGGAGGAGGGTTGTGGAAAGAGATGGAGAGAGGGGGACCAATAGCAGGGTATGTATGGGGAAAGATGCTGTGGGGGTGTGCAAGGATGTGGTAGGTACAGAACGATGGGCCTAGACACAGCACTGGGAGGCTGTGCTGGGCAGTGATAGAAGGGAGGGTGCACGGTAGAGGAAGCAGAGAAGGGAAAAGGAACTAAGTACGGTTCAGTGGGATGGCAGAAAACTTGTGTGAAACAGGTGTGAGAGCAGGGAACGGCACAGAGACAGGTGTAGGACAAGGACTTGTGATGGTCGATTGGGGGGTTATGGGAACAAAGGATATGTTGCAGGAAGAATTCCCACCTACTCATGTCTTAAAAGCTGGTGCTGGTGGGAAGATTCTAAGGAGTAGAAGCAGACCCTATTGGATGTAATGCTTGGCAACTGGATAGTCCAGCTAACTCTTGGCCACAGTCTGGTAGTGGACATTCAATTATACAGATTGTTAGTGGTCATGCCTGAATAGGATTCTGTACAGTAGCTGTAACTATGTTGGTAAACCAAGTGGCTGCTTCCACAAATGGCCACGCCTTTTATGGGGTAAGTTAGCTTTTACTATAGGACTTCATTCTACACTAATGTGAGGCTCATTTGCAGCTACCTGAGGCTGCACGTCAAATTTATTTTCCACATTACTGAGAAAACTGTTGAAGAAAGTGCTAAGGCTATTTCATCTCTTGCTTGATGCCACTTCCAAACTCTAATTTCTGTTCTACTTTCTTAGGGTGGGTGGGCATGGGCATATAGATGAGCCTGAAGGGCAGCAACCTCTACCCCTTAGCCCATTCCATTCCAATATTTTACTGTCACCACTACTGCATACCTTATGAAACCAATTAGCACTGTGATGTACTGCTCCAAATAAGTTAGAGGGAGAAGAGGAAAGGGAGAGGGTAATGCAAAAGCGACAGTCACGCAGCAGGTTGAGTGCTTCTTGCATACAATAAATTACAACAATACGATAAAAATATAGTGATACCTTATTGAATAAGCATGAGGAGTTGGATTATACAAAATTAGATGTAAGCTTAAAATTATTTCAAAGTTTAAAATTTCTTGGCTTTTCAATATTTTTATTAAAAATAATAATTTGTGAAGTGAAATCCTTTACTTTAGGCAAAGCTAATTGAATGCATAATTGCTAATAATGTACTTCACATCACATCACAGACATGCTGAACTGTTTTTAGTTTCATTAAACCATGTTTCAAAAAAGAACACTTGGGCATTCATCTGTATTTGCTATAGTTCAATTCTTTTATCTTGGCAGCTCACGCATGCCCGCCCAGACGCGGGAGATTGCTGCGTTGCCAGTTGCACGCGACGCACGCGCCAAGAGAAGCAGCGCCATAGTATAGCATAGTTCACAAGTTTACGTTTAGGGGGGAGCGTGCAGTTCATGAAGTAAAGCCACCACGGCCGCATTAACCCTTTCGCTGCTACAAAGATGTGCTCCCTGCATTCCGCGCTGCGTGCGATTTTGTCACTGCACTGCTCGTCTGTGCGGACACATGGTGTTCTAACTGCTTTGACACTCTTATCATTCGATTCCACAAAAACTATTTGGCCCAAAAATTTGATCTCATTTATCTCATTTAATTTAAGTACCACATAGGTGTCGTATGTGTCGTAATGATTGAAGTGCTTTAAAATAAAGCCAAACGCGCCCGTTGTAAATAAAACTTTTATTACAGTCTCGAAAGATGGAATATTTCTCAATATTTCGTACGACACCTATGTGGTACTTAAATTAAATGAGATATTGTTATACAGTAAATTTTATATGAAATTTAGGTATCTTGTCCACATTTCATTCTCAACATTGTGGCAACTAAAATCGACCATAAGGAAAGTATACGCTATGGACTTTTACCTCTGCAATCTCTTCAAAATTTTTTGCAATGGTTTACTACATTTAATGCTGCACCATAACTGCGTTGAACATTGAAACAAAACTAAGTCATTTGTGGGGGGAAGGCATCAGTCAAGAAGATGTGTAAAAATCAAATTTTTGGGCCAAATAGTTTTTGTGATATCGAATGATAAGTGTGTCAAAGCAGTGGGAACACCGTGTGTCTGCACAGGTGAGCAGTGCAGTGATGACAAAATTGCGCACAGCGCGGAATGCAGGGATCACGTGTCTGCAGCAGCGAAAGGGTTAATGAAGAGACAAAGCACTAGAAATTTAAAAAAAAAAATTGCATTCAAACGAATAAAATTCATGAAGTAAGACACTTCGATATTGTTTTTAAATAAAGAAAATATTAAGCACTGCACAAGGTTTCAACTCATAACCTTTCACTCAGTAGCCCAACACCTTGACCGTTACACTAACGCAGCTCGTCTCACAGTGTAACTTCATGAGGGTCTCAAAATGTAACTTCATGAGGACTCTTAACACGTGACGCAAAATACTGACAAACACTGTTGGTATGACTATGAATTACTCACACTTCGTCGAAGTACAATAGGAAATAAACAATCACCGCTTTTCTTTATTGCGAAAAAGCGGTTCGTGGGACTGATACAAACACCTTTCCTTGCTATCGCCTGAATTAGGAGTCTTATTACATGTTTGGTTTAATTAATTAATAGAATATGAAGCAATTGGTATAAAGAATGCTTTTTCCAAACTTTCTATAAAAGAAAGTCTGCTATCAAGACATTGCTTTTGTTCTATTACTTTATTTATGACTGAACGTTTCTAAAACTGAAGACACGCGTCCGTGCTCTGCACTGCAGACACGATCTGGCAACGTCGTTCTATGTTCATTGGCTGACTGTGTTTTGTGACGTCAGATGCGCAGAACGAACCTAAACTCGGCCGCCAACATAAATGACACGCACTTTAGTAATACGAATTTACAATACTTCTCTCAGTTGCCATTATGTAGTATTCACCTTCTAAGTCATTTAACTTCATTTTCAGGTACAATATTCAAATGATTGTTCAGATGTTTATAAACCATGGATAGATACAGATGGTTTAATGAGTCACTAGTAATAGTTCTACTGATTCAGAAACACACATATATTTCAAAGACAAAACACAAACCTCTCATCATTCCCCCTCAACCCTTCTGCCAGAAGAAGGAACCATTGTCTCCAAACGCTTGCATAAACATAACCTTTTTTTATAATACTTACACTCCAGTTGAAGTACATGTGAGTCAATTTGTATGTAAGACGCTGTATTTTATCCGGATCCAAGCCAAGGTGGTCATAAATAATATTGTAAGATGTTGGACTCACTGTCCCTTGGCGCACTGATTGTGATACAAGAAAGAAGTCATATCTGCAAAGCAAAGAACAACTGGATATTCAAAGACTGAACTTTGCAACATTGTTTAGCACATGGATAAGATAATTTTAATACACTCTGCTAAAAGTAATGAATATTTAATACTGAGAAGTTAATACAACAGAAAGCACTAAACTGTTATTATACTGTTATAATTATTTATCACCACAATTAACGCTTCCCACAGTCAAAATATAACTTTATATGCAGATTTATAACAGAGGGCATGCTATCTTCATCAACTCTCATACAGTATTCCTTAAGCCTCAGCTGTCATCTAGATTTCATTTTACTGTACAACTTTACTTTTACTTATGGCCTCAGAAGTACCATTTTCCTTTTGTTTACAATGTTTTCTATTAGTCTATTCAAAATTTATACTTTCACAATATCGATTCAATAATGTTTACAAACACTACATGAAGGTCAACTGTCTTGAGTCCTGGGCTCTTTAATTTTGATCAGAGTTGTAAGAAGAAAAAACAAGTTCTGAAGCTAGCAAAAGCCATTATGTGTAGCACTGTACACAGACATTACTTACGCGAATATAGAACTGTGCTGCGTGTTTTAAGTCTTTTCTGTTGTTCTTTCATAATGGTAAAGTTACAGAAAGAGATGGGAAGGCTCTTTCAGTAGTCTTCTCTTTGGACAGAACAGAGAGTAAAAAATGCTCTAAAGAGTTTAAGTTAATCAAAGAACAGATGTAGCTGCACAGAGTTAGTAGTAAAACTAAATATAGTGAACAAAATAGTGAAAATTCGGAAACTGTTAATTGAACAGCTGAGTGGTAGATTATAAGAACTTTTAAGCAGTACTAAGAACCTAAGGACATATTTAATTTGATGAAACTACTTTTCTTCAGTATTCTAAATAAGACACTTGCCAATAAGTGCAAAATTTGCCACAGAGGGGAACACAGGGAAACTTATCACAAAAGAATTTTAGGCATCAATGCTGATGGCTCTGAAAAATTAAGTTACATGTGAGTTGTTAATTGAAGATACAATATTGTTTAAAATGTGCAAAAAATTGACTTCTAACTACAGTACCAACCTCAAAGCATAAATTATTTCAGGACTTTCTGGAAACAGTTGCGTAGCCCTGATGCAAAAATGTTTTAGACTCTCAACAACCATTACGAAGAGAAAACATTAAAATCTCGAAACCAAGATAATACCTTGGCAGTGGTGACAAAGAAAGTTCAATGAAGTACTAATAGATTTAGAGAAAATGGGAATATAGTTATGTTAGAGAAAATGGGAATATAGTCATAAGTACAATGTGTAATTACACAATATATTACCTGTGGATATAAGCAAGGGCAAAATACACAATATGGGTATATAAAGGTCACAACAATATGATAAGTCCATGCATAATCCAGCTTAAGACAGGTGAAACAAGATGATGTTCAGCTCTAAGGTAAAGTAATATGTCAAGTACACAACATATCTATAGCTCATGGTCTTCTTGTGGTGACACTTGAACACCAAAACAGCCAGTAAGCTAGCTATGGTATTTAATTACACACTTTAAAAAAATATTATTTTTGAAGTCTAACAAAGAAATTGCAGTCTCGCAGATGATGCTGTGTTTTTATGTTTGCCAGCATGTTCTCTATATCTGGCAAAATAAAAGATCACCTGTTTTGACCTACACATAATAACAAAGAATTTGGCAATCATCTGCGAGACTCAAAGCACAAAATTATCCCACAACCACAAAATTCTTCACTATGTTGCTGAAGGCAAATAGTTAAGATAGTCTGGAAAATTTAAAATATATATTCATAAGAAGTGACACAGTATAACGTTCTTAATGGCTTCTTAGATTTTACAGAAACCTTCTTTAAAATATTTCATAGTACACTGCAACTAATTTCTTTGGCTTTAGCTCCTTTTGTTAGGCTTCACAGACAATATTTTTTAAAAATGCATAATTAATGCTGTAGCCTAGTTATTGGAATTTTGGTTTTCAAGTTTCACCACACATAGACCATGAGCAAAGGATCACATTATCACGCAATTACGCCGTCCTCTACGTGCGGCGCTGTCTGCCAGCTAGGCAGCAGCTGCGCCACCTAAGCGGCCAGCCAAGCAGCGGCCGCTAGACTGGGACTCAGTGCTCATTCGAATGCTAACATGTACACATGTCTTGCTTGTCAACTTACTCTGTAACTTATATGTGTTGTTGTGTCGTTCCGAAATATATGTGTTAAACATGAAGTTCTAACAACTGGCGATGAGGTAGTGGATTTTTCCTTTTCACCGTTGACTCACAGGGTTTCGTGGCTACTGTCGAGCAACTATTGCAAAATCTCCTTGAACAGCAAACGCTTCTCACAGCTGCGATTCGCGATTTCATCGCAGCGTCAAATACGGGGCATTACTCGTCGTTGGCTATACCTCCTTTTCCTCCTTACGACGAGAGAGCGGAAGACTGGTCTGATTATGAAAAACGTCTTCGACAGCACTTCTCGGCATTTCATGTCACGGACGAACAACCATGTAAGTCTCTGTTCCTTTCCTGGATTTCACCTCAAATGTATCGGTTGTTGTCGCAATTGGCTCCTTTGAAGGATCCTGCGTCTTTGTCCTTTGCTGAAATGTGCTCACTTCTGTCTGTTTATTTTCAAAAGCAAACGCATGTGGTAGCCTCTCGTGTTGCCTTTTATCGTTGTCAAAAACAACCGAATCAATCCTATCGCGGTTGGGCTGCTGAACTTCACGGCCTCAGTCGAAAGTGTCAATTTGTTACTGACGTTTACAAAAAATCCTATGCCGATTCCATGGTACGGGATGCTATTATCCGGTCGGCGCCCGACAAAGAAGTTCGGCAACGTGCCCTTCAGTTGGCGAATCCGACTCTAGATGAAGTTCTCTCAATTGTGCAGTCTTTTGAAATTTCTCGCGCCGCTGGGGCGCAAATAGAGGCGCGGGGTGATGTAGGGGAAATACAACCTCTGTGCGCTGTTGACGACATGTGCGGCGCGTCCCCGCTGGCCGACGTGGCCGCAGTGTGCTCCCACGCGCAGTCTCGGCATAGCCGTAAACAACCCGCTAAGAAACTGCAGTAAAACCCCCGGCAACTTTCTTCATGTCCGTGGTGTTTTACGAAACATTCACGCGAGGATTGTCCCCAACGTTGGGCTGTGTGTCACAACTGCAAAAAGAAAGGTCATGTGTCTTCCGTTTGCAAATCCGACCGCATACATGATGTTCATGAACATGGCGCTGATTCTGATTCTGTGTTGTCTGTCAATTGCACTTCTTCCCTTTCAGGGAAGTTAATCCTCACTGTCCAAATCCTTGGGCGAGATGTTTGCATGCAAGTGGATACCGGTTCTGCTGCCACTATAATTAATTCTCAGACGTATCTTCAGCTGGGCTCTCCACTCCTGTCCCCTGTCACTCAGCAATTACGGACGTACAATAAACAGAAGATTTCTCTCTTGGGACAGTTTAATGCTGAAGTATCTTACAAATCCGTCATTCGCACTGTTGCCATATTTGTGGTCGACCAGAGCAATGCAGAAAATCTTTTTGGTTTCAATGCCTTTCGCGTTTTTGGGTTCTCCATAGATGACTCTGTCAATATTGTCTCCGATGCTATTCCTTATGCTCAACTGGATTCCTTGTCGACGACATTTTCGTCCCTTTTTTCTCCTGGGTTAGGCCCTGCAAACGACTTTGAAGCTCATATCACGCTCAAACCCACTGCTCGGCCTAAGTTTTTTCGGGCTCGGCCCATTCCTGTGGCCCTTCGTGATCGGGTAAAACGGGAGTTGGATCGTCTCACTGCTGCAGGGGTCTTGCTTCCTCTCACTTCCAGTGAGTGGTCCTCTCCTGTCGTTGTAGTTGCTAAGCCAAATGGTGATATTCGTCTCTGTGGCGATTTCAAAGCCACTGTAAATTGCTCCCTATCCCTGGGTGTATCAATTACATGGACGACATTGTTGTCACTGGCTCCACCACTGAAGAACATCTTCAAAATCTCCACACACTTTTTCATGTCTTACAGACTGCCGGTCTTAAGTGTAATTTTCAGAAATCACAATTTTTTCAGGCATCTATTACGTACTTGGGGTTTCAACTCTCTTGGGATGGTATTCGTCCGCTTCAACAAACTGTCGCTGCGATCGATGCCCTTCCTCGCCCTACATCTGTGAAGAAACTGCAGGCCTTCTTGGGGAAAATAGCATACTATCACAAGTTTTTACCGTCTGCGGCTTCAGTGGCTCAGCCGTTGCATTGCCTATTGCATAAAAAAGTGATTTTTCACTGGTCTGCGTCATGCGAAGCGGCTTTCCAGAAGTTGAAGACTATGCTGAAACAGGCCCCATGCCTGGCTACTTATCGACCTGGCCAACATCTTGTTCTTGCCACAGACGCCTCTCAATATGGGGTTGGTGCAGTCCTTGCGCACCGTTTTTCTGATGGTTCGGGACAACCCATTGCTTATGCCTCCAAAACGCTCACAGATGCCCAACAAAAGTATTCTCAAATTGAGAAAGAAGCTTTGGCCATCATTTATGCTCCTCATAAGTTTGGTGTTTTTCTCTATGGCTCAAAATTTCATCTTGTTACGGATCACAAACCACTTGTTTCCTTGTTTCATCCATCCACGTCACTTCCCGACAAGGCTGCACACCGCCTCCAGTGTTGGGCTCTTTACTTGTCCCGTTTCAACTATGAGATTCATTTCCGGCCAACAGCTCAACACGCGAATGCTGATGCTCTGTCTCGCCTTCCCATGGGTCCTGATCAGGCATTCGATAGGGCCGAACTTTTGTTTTTCCACCTGGATGTTGCCGAGCAGCGGGTTGTGGACGGGTTCCCCATCACTGGGGACAGGCTGGCGGCTGCTACAGGATCTGACCCTACCCTCTCCCGGGTTTTACACTGTATTCAGAAGGGTTGGCTAGATCGCCCGTCCGCTAAGACTTCTGATCCGTTGCGAAACTACTACACTTTGCGCTACCGCCTTACGGCTAGGGATGGTGTTATCCTCCTCTCCACTGACAATGCTTCGCTGCGTGTTGTGGTACCTGCGTCTTTGCGTGCTTCGGACTTGCGCCTCCTTCACCAAGGGCACTGGAGTGTGTCTCGCACAAAATCTCTGGCGTGCCGTCATGTGTACTGGCCTGGGATCGACTCTGAAATAGCACACATGGTCGCTGCCTGCAGCCCTTGTGCGACACAGGCCGCTGCCCCGAAGTCATCTTTGTCACCGTGGCCTTCGCCTGAGAAGCCCTGGGAGCGCATTCATGCTGACTTTGCGGGACCCTTTTTAGGTACTTATTGGCTCCTCGTAATTGACACCTGCTCTAACTTTCCTTTCATTGTCCGTTGCACGTCGCCTACCACCGCAGCAACCACCAGTGCTCTTGCCCGCATTTTTTCTTTGGAAGGCCTCCCCTCTACTCTTGATACTGATAATGGTCCGCAATTTGCCTCTTCCGAATTTGCGGATTTTTGTGCTCATCACAGCGTTATGCATGTCACGGCCCTGTCGTTCCATCCACAATGCAACGGTGAGGCTGAATGACTGGTCCACACATTTAAGGCTCAGATGCGGAAACTTCTGACTTCTTCTGCTGCTGATGATGCGCTTCTCCAGTTTCTGGCGTCTTACCGTTTCACCCTCATGGGCGACCACAGCCCGGCTGAGCTCTTACATGGCCGACAACCCCGCACGCTACTTCATCTTCTGCGGCCTCCCACCTCACGGCCGCAGGTGCCTTCACTTGGCCGGTTCACCGCCGATGACCTCATCTGGGTACGGGGATATGCCAGGCGGCCAAAATGGAGCCCGGGCCGCATTTTACGACACCGTGGCAGACGCCTGTATGAAATCCAGACGGACACGGGTGTTGCAGTGCTTCATTCGGACCAGCTTCGGCCTCGGGTGCCAGCAACGCCTGTTCCGAATGCCGCCACACCACCTTTGGCTCTACCTGACGCTCGGGATCTTGGCATCTCTCAATACTCACAACGCAGCCCTCTCACCGTCATTGCGATGCCAGCACCAGAACGGACGCCACCAGGAGACGTGCCCATGCAGGAACCGAAGGACCATCCTCTGTCAGAGCAAATCTACTTGCCTCCTCCTCCAATGGATGCCGACACATTGCCCATGTCTCCTGTTATAACAACCAGACTTGCCACAATGGGCAGATTGGTGCATGGGGCCCCAGCAGATTCGACCCCTACGTCTCCTGTCATCTCGACCGGTTATCATCAGGGACATTTCCGTCTGTACGGGAAGCCTCCTCCTCGAGACTTTATGGTGAGTCAACCAAAGCCTATGGACGTTAGCCATCTCCAGGACACCTCCATCAAGACAAGTGCAACAATTTCAAAGGGGGGGAAAAGTGTTGTGACTCGCCGATCATTCAAAGTGCCGTCGCGCAATTACGCGCATTCTCTACGTGCGGCGCTGTCTCCCAGCTATGCAGCAGCTGTGCCACCTAAGCGGCCAGCCGAGCAGCGGCCGCTAGACTGGGACTCAGTGCTCATTCGAATGCTAAAGTGTACACATGTCTTGCTTGTCAACTTACTCTGTGACTTACATGTGTTGTTGTGTCGTTCCGAAATATATGTGTTAAACTTGAAGTTCTGACATACACACTTGATGAAACACCTTAGACTAGGATCAGAATGCCTAGTTCATCAAGAAATGATGATTGTATTTTTGAATTTCAACATCTTTCACATTTTGAAAAATAAAAAACCTGAAGCTAATGTTTTGGGGCAACTGAGCTGGTGGGCATTGGCTTTAAGTTTTTGACATCTAGACAATTCTCCTTTTTCTCTTAATGGTAGCAACCTATCCTTTTCATACTCCTGTTTTTTAAGCCAAAAGTTTTCAAATTAAATGACAGTACAGTTACTCAAAAGGCTTATTAACACTTTACAAATTACATTTTCAAAAAGTAATTTTCTACTCTTACACTTATTTTTGAAATCCCTGGAATATTCCAAAATGTGAGTTACTGTATTTCAAATGGCTCATAATCAGAATGTAATGATCATCACTCCATTTGGAATAACAAATAAACAATTTAATGTTCTGACAGTATTTTATTCTATGAATGTAGGTGACTGTGTACTGTCTTGAAGCAAGCTACGTTGATGTATAGAATGACATTAACTTTTACTTTTTAACAGAAAAAGCTGTTACTAGAATAATTCTGTGAACTTAATAAAATAATCTAAAATATCCAGTCAAGGAATTTCTACCAGAAAAATCCTGTTTAATAAATCCTGTAAGCCTCTCTGGAGCAGTCTATGGTAACTTTTTGTTCCAAAACAAGAACTGGAGTCTGGAAACATCATAACAAAATGTTCTCGTTTCGCAGAAAATCCTATAGTGAATGGTAATCATCAGTCATCAGAATTAAGGCAACTACTGAAAATCTACATGTAATATAAGCAATGGATACCTAGTTGGACACATGCTGAGCAACATTTCTTCCACATAAATTTGTTTTGGAGAGCCCTTGGCCTAGTGACCATTTGTATAACTATTGAAGGACAGGCATACTCTAGCCATCCTACAGCACTGGATCAAAATTTAAGCATCACACACTTCCTCCAGCCCATGAAAATTGAGCAATTTGGTTGGTTCTGTTGCATTACATGTGGTCTACAGTGATCAGATCAGTGATTAGATGGATCATAAAAGTACCATTTGTTTATGGACAGTTCCTGGGTAAACACTGAAAATCATGATTTTCGGATGTGAACAGTTCCAATACTGGGAATGGCCACATCTGTAATTTCTGTTCATGATATTTGATTGAAATTTTTAATGTATGTTCTTAAAAATGGTATTCTAGGGAAACTAAAAACTTATTTTGATATCATTTTGTGTTACTGAGATTCAGAGGTTAAAAGTGCCCTATTTATGCAGAAAACCATAAAAACTGGTTATAAGTCACTTTTGCACAGTGGGTCACAATTATATAAAAAACTAACCATAAGAAATGATTCAAATTTTAAGTGCACGTTCTTCAGACATTCATCTAGAAAGGCCATTTTCCCATTTTTGAATATCTGTATCCATTATCAAGATGCACCTGAAAAACCATGATTTTTGAGTACCATAAGTACTAATTGTAATTTCTGTTAATGGTAAATTGTTGAAATTTTTACCATGTGTTCTTAAGATCGTATTCCTGGAGAATCTCGAAACTTGTTGAATATCATTATGCATTACAGAGACCCAGAGGTTCAAAGTTACTGTACTTATGCATGTAAAATATGCACGTAATATTCAGTCTGAGGTGTAAATATAGGTTTAAGTGATGTAATGAACAAATGGTGATCATTAGGGTTCTTAAGTCATCAAACTACGTTTTTAGTCAGTATTTTCTCAAAAAGAAAACATCATGACATGATGTTTATGTATAATAGGCAATTCAATCCTATACAAATATGCCCAAAGTGGTACTTCCGTGGCAAAAAATAGGCTAGAAAGGGTCTTAACATGCCTGACAAGAATTTAAAATGACTGCCAAAACTTCCATTAAACTGGGAAGACTGCAAATACAGTAAAATATTTGTACTAATATTTTTACTCTTTTAAGATACAAATCATAACCTCAACATTTTCAGTGAACTGCCATCGATGGGCAAGTAGACAGAAAAAATGTACAGCAAACGATTTTGTGTTAACATTGTATTATGTGTCCTTACTTGTTGTTTATACACTCCTGGAAATGTAAAAAAGAACACATTGACACCGGTGTGTCAGACCCACCATACCTGCTCCGGACACTGCGAGAGGGCTGTACAAGCAATGATCACACGCACGGCACAGCGGACACACCAGGAACCGCGGTGTTGGCCGTCGAGTGGCGCTAGCTGCGCAGCATTTGTGCACCGCCGCCGTCAGTGTCAGCCAGTTTGCCATGGCATACGGAGCTCCATCGCAGTCTTTAACACTGGTAGCATGCCGCGACAGCGTGGACGTGAACCGTATTTACAGTTGACGGACTTTGAGCGGGGGTGTATAGTGGGCATGCGGGAGGCCGGGTGGACGTACCGCCGAATTGCTCAACACGTGGGGTGTGAGGTCTCCACAGTACATCGATGTTGTCGCCAGTGGTCGGCGGAAGGTGCACGTGCCCGTCGACCTGGGACCGGACCGCAGCGACGCACGGATGCACGCCAAGACCGTAGGATCCTACGCAGTGCCGTAGGGGACCACACCGCCACTTCCCAGCAAATTAGGGACACTGTTGCTCCTGGGGTATCGGCGAGGACCATTCGCAACCGTCTCCATGAAGCTGGGCTACGGTCCCGCACACCGTTAGGCCGTCTTCCGCTCACGCCCCAACATCATGCAGCCCGCCTCCAGTGGTGTCGCGACAGGTGTGAATGGAGGGGACGAATGGAGACGTGTCATCTTCAGCGATGAGAGTCGCTTCTGCCTTGGTGCCAATGATGGTCGTATGCGTGTTTAGCGCCGTGCAGGTGAGCGCCACAATCTGGACTGCATACGACCGAGGCACACAGGGCCAACACCCGGCATCATGGTGTGGGGAGCGATCTCCTACACTGGCCGTACACCACTGGTGATCGTCGAGGGGACACTGAATAGTGCACGGTACATCCAAACCGTCATCGAACCCATCGTTCTACCATTCCTAGACCGGCAAGGGAACTTGCTGTTCCAACAGGACAATGCACGTCCGCATGTATCCCGAGCCACCCAACGTGCTCTAGAAGGTGTAAGTCAACTACCCTGGCCAGCAAGATCTCCGGATCTGTCCCCCATTGAGCATGTTTGGGACTGGATGAAGCGTCGTCTCACGCGGTCTGCACGTCCAGCACGAACGCTGGTCCAACTGAGGCGCCAGGTGGAAATGGCATGGCAAGCCGTTCCACAGGACTACATCCAGCATCTCTAAGATCGTCTCCATGGGAGAATAGCAGCCTGCATTGCTGCGAAAGGTGGATATACACTGTACTAGTGCCGACATTGTGCATGCTCTGTTGCCTGTGTCTATGTGCCTGTGGTTCTGTCAGTGTGATCATGTGATGTATCTGACCCCAGGAATGTGTCAATAAAGTTTCCCCTTCCTGGGACAATGAATTCACGGTGTTCTTATTTCAATTTCCTGGAGTGTATGTGTTGAAGTATATAAATAAACCGTCAAAATTTTACTGGCCCATAGAATTCATTTTATGTTTTCCAAGCAATTATTTTTCTCTTTATAAGACGCACAGAAAAGTGGGGAACCAGCTGGCTCAATCCTCATTCTGCCTTCCTCACCAAAAATGTTGGCATGCGAACAGATTTGTGCTTTTTCTGTTGAAGGAGACAGGAGACAGTATTTGCGGGAGACAAAAAGTGGCAGTGAAAGAGAAAGAGAGATAGGTGAAGACAAAATAGCAGTGGGAGTCAAAGAAAGACGAGATAATAGCTGGCCATATATGAGCAGATTTCTGCAATGACCCACAGATGTTTCAGGTGGATTCTTGAATGCCTGGGGACCCACCTGTGCATGAGTGAAAACACAACCTTCAGACCATTACCCACAGTTCCCAGAATGAGCAATATAGCCTCTTAGCAGGCAGACAATGTGGGTGGATTTCTCTGACAGGCCTTGTTCAGTCAGTGGCTGATGTGCTACTCTGACAGAATGACATGCTGATGTCAGCTATCCTGCAAATCTCTCTCACACGTATTTAAAGAAACTATTTGGGGAAAGGAGGGGGGAGGGTAAGAAAACTGGTTTATATGTCAGTTGAAATAATTGCAAAAAGCTAGGAAATTAAAGAGGTGGGACCTGGATAAGCTGAAAAAACCATAGATTGTTGACAAGTTTCAGAATTAGGGAATTACGGAATGACAGACGATAATGGGGAAGAAATACAGTAGAAGAAGAATGGATAACTTTGAGAGCAGAAATAGTGAAGGCAGCAGAGGCCTAGTAGAAACACCAAGAAATATTGAATTTATTTGATGAAAGGATAAAACACAAAAATGTAGTAAATGAAGCAGGTGAAATGGAATAGAAACATCTAAAGATGAGACAGACAGAAAATGTAATATGGCTAAAGGACAAATGTAAGGATTTAGAAGCATATTTAATTGGAGGAAAGATAAGACACCACCTGTAAGTGTTTCATTTCCTAATCTAATTCTCTCAGCATCACATGATTTAATTCAACTACATTCCATTATCCTTGTTTTGCTTTTTCTGATGTTCATTTTATACCCTTTTTTCAAGACAATGTCTATTCCGTTCAACTACATTTGATATCCTCTCTACTTCAGCATCATCTACTGCCCAAATTGTAAAACAAATGTACTAGTTTAAGTGTCTTGTTTCCTAATTCCCTCAGCATCGTATGATTTAATTTGACTACATTCTATTGTACTTGTTTTGCATTTTTCGGTGTTTATCTTATATCCTTCTTTCAAGACAATGTCTATTCCATTCAACTACTCTTCCAGTTCCTTTGCTGTCTCTGACAAATTACTATGTCAACCACAAACCTCAAAGTTTCTATTTCTTCTCCCTGTACTTTAATTCCTACTCCAAATGTTTCTTTTGTGTTGTTTATCTCTTGCTCAATGCACAGACTGAATAACATAGGGGATAGGATACAATCCTGTCTCACTCCCTTCTCAATCATTGCTTCCTTTTCATGCTCCTCAACTCTTATAACTACTGTCTGGTTTCTGTACAAGTTGCAAATAGCCTTTCAGTCCCTCAGAATTTCAAAGAGAGTAGTCCAGTCAACATTATCAAAAGCTTTCTCTTAGTCTACATATGATATAAACATAGGTTCACCTTTCCTTAACCGATCTTCTATGAGGAGTTGTAGGGTGGAAAATTAAAGAGGGCTTTGGGGAAAAGAGAAGCAGCTATATGAATACCAAGAGCTCAGATGGAAAACCAGTCTTAAGCAAAGAAAGGAAAGATGAAAGGTGGTAGGAGTATACAGGGGGTCTATACAAGGGAAATATACTTGTGGGCAGTATTATAGAACTGGAAGACAATATAGATGAAGACGCGATGGGAGATATGATGCTGTGAGAATAATTTGGCAGGGCACCAAAAATC
Source organism: Schistocerca serialis cubense (assembly GCF_023864345.2). Classification (NCBI taxonomy): domain Eukaryota; kingdom Metazoa; phylum Arthropoda; class Insecta; order Orthoptera; family Acrididae; genus Schistocerca; species Schistocerca serialis. The sequence continues at coordinate 202,888,068 of NC_064638.1, forward strand.
TTAAGTTAAAACAAGGCCCTGGGAGTAGAAACATTGTGTTAGAACTATTGATAGCCTTGAGAGAGTCAAGCCATTGCAAACTCTTCCATATGGTGAGCAAGACATATGAGACAGGCAAAATACTGTCAGACTTCAAGGACAATGTAATAATTGCAATTACAAAGAAAGCTGTTGCTGACAGATGTGGAAACTATGGAGCTATCAGTTTAATAAGTCACAGTTGCAAAATACTAACATGAACAGTTTACAGAAGAATGGAAAAACTGGTAGAAGCTGATCTCTGCGAAGATCAGTTTGGATTCTGCAGAAACGAGCAACATGTGAGGCAATACTGATCCTACAACTTCTCATAGAAGATAGGTTAAGGAAAGACAAACATAAGTTTATAGCATTTGTAGACTTTGAGAAAGCTTTTAAATATATTGACTGGGATAATCTCTTTGAAATTCTGAGGGTAGCAGGGGTAAGATAGAGGAAGTGAAAGGCTTCTTACAACTTGTACAGAAACCAGATGGCAGTTGAAAGAGTCGAGGGGCATGAAAAGGAAGCAATGATTGAGAAGGGAGTGAGACAGGTTTGTAGCCTATCCCCTTATGCTATTCAGTCTGTATATTTAGCAAGCAAAAGAAACAGAAGAAATATTTGGAGTAGGAATTAAAGTCCAGGAAGAAGAAATGAAAACTTTGATGTTTGCCCTTGACACTGTAATTCTGTGAGAGACAGCGAAGGAATTGGAAGAGTAGTTGAATGGAATAGACATTGCCTTGAAAGAAGGATATAAGATAACACCAAAAAATGCAAAACAAGGACAATGGAATGTAGTCAAATTATATCATATGATGCTGAGGAAATTAGGAAACAAGACAAAGTAGTACATGAGTTTTGCAATTTGGGTAGCAGGTGATGGCTTAAGCACAGAGGATATAAAATGTAGACTAGGAATAGAAAGAAAAGCATTTCTAAAGGAAGATAAATTTGTTAACATCTAGTATACATCTAAGTGTCAGGAAGTCTTTTCTGAAAGTCTTTGTATGGAGCATAGCCATATATATGAAATGATAAATAGTTTAGACAAGAAGAGAACAGAAGCTTTTGAAATGTGGTGCTACAGAAGAATGCTGATTAGATGGGTAGATCATGTAGCTCATGAGAAGGTACTAAACAGAACTGGGGTGAAAAGAAATTTGTGGCACAACCTGACTAGAAGGAGGGTAGGACACATTCTGAGACATCAAGGGATCACCAATTTAATACTGGAGGGAAATGTAGGGGGTAAAAATCATTGAGGGAAACCAAGACACGAATACATTAAGCAGACTGAGAAGGACGTAGGTTGCAGTAGTTATTCAGAGATGAAGAGGCTTGCACAGGATAGCGTATTATTGAAAGTTGCAACAAATTAGACTTCTGACTGAGGACCACAACAACCACAACCACAACCACAACAACAACATAGCTTTATATGTGAGCTTCATGATGAAGTCCTAAAAAGCATTTATTAATGATTCTGACAACAGTTCAAAACTAGTTGCCTAATATAAATACTGCAACTGGTGACAGCATCAATAATAAACACTTTAAGGAGTTTAAAAAAGTTGCTGGTTCCCTGTCAACAAAATAGTGAAACTGAAGAACCATGATGAAGTGCCTATCATTTTGCTAAGGATTATAGTAATTGTGCTATTTCACATATAAGTAACACACGGCATAAAATTTCAAAAGTTTCCAATGAAAAACGGGTGTTGCTATGAATTCAAATTTTCAGATTAGACCATATATTGCTGCATACGAAATTTAACTAACATACTGAATTTTTCTTTGGACTCAGAGGAGGTTTCTATCTATCACTGATTTCCTGAAAGTTGATATTATGTAGCACACTCATTTGTGACTGCACATGCCAGCCATAAAGCTTAGGGATGGGAAAAACTTCAGTTCTGAATAACCAGTACTTTTTGATATTTGTTTGGTCTGTTATAAAAGGTGGTTTTTTATTTTTTACTAATAAAAGAGTAAAAAAAAACTAAAGTATCAATCAGCCACAGCAACAGTGTGAAAATTTTTCATTTTTAACTAAATCTTTTTAAAAAGGGTATAACTTTTATTCACAAAATTTTCATTGTTTTGAAATATGGTGTTATAATAGAAGATGGGAAAGTGATCAGTTCTATTTTAAAAACATTACCAACAGAAATGAGTAACAAATACATGGAATAAGAATTGGTAGAGCATTGCTGAGACAATAATGCTCTTGTTGCTGTATGTAGTGTTTAAAGTTATGCATGTATGTGCAGTGTGTAAGATTGGCTCCCATTGTTGTCACTGGAAATCTGTGGTACTGCAGAGTGGCACGAACCCTAGACTGGATTGTTTTTACAAAGCGACACAGCAGTGAAGTACAGTGCTTCAGTTGCTTTAAAAGATTGGAGATTTGTCTGCCATTTCCATTAAATAATAAAAGATAAAGAAGTTATAGTAACAGTAATTAATTAAAAACTTAACAACAGTTCATTCATAGTCTACAATAAAAATAGAAATTATCTGGTCTGCTGTCTTATCCATTTACATGCAAAGACAATTTAATGTTTATTGCCCTTGAAAACAGACAAATTAACACAAAGAAACAGAGTTCTTCAACCTCAGTTGTCACCCTTTAGAAACAGCTGTTCATAATGCGCAAAAAGTGGTAAGATCCCTGATTACAACATGATTTTTGAGCCAAGCTACCAAAAATTAGAATTTCTGTAGTATTTGCCAACTTATCACTTTTCAAGAAACGCAGCAAATGGTGGATTGACTAGGTCCTCTTTCAGTTGCCTAGTTAATTTAATATTTTGGTTCTAAGTATTTTGAAACTGAGAGATCAAAATTTTTCCATCTTTGTCCCATTTCTACATGTGTTACCCATTTCTACATGTATTACAGGCAATAGTTGGAATAAAAAACAAAAAAATCATTTATTTCACAAACTGGCTATTTTGTGTGGTTTTATACAGGTTAAACAGGTTGTTTCAGCAGTCACTGCCATCCCTAATAAAGCTACAATGAAATATTCGAGCACTTGCCATATTCTACACAAGCAGGACGTACATCGCAATATAAGACTAACTGCTGACTTTGGCAAAGTAATGATATAATTTTTTAAGTCGTTGGTAACTAGTGAAATGAGAATTAAGGTGGCTTTTCACCAAGTTAAGTGAAGAAATTATATGTTTATATTTACACTGCAAAAGTGCTTTTTCATAATCTTGTTGCCTGATTTGTCCTCAGTTTCTGATTTAATAAGCCACTGTTTCAGGATTCTGTCGCCTTTGCAACTTGACTAGGATGTTAGCGAGGTAGCAGTGTGTAGACTCTACTAAGAAGCAAATTTAACATGGTGATTAGAGGAATGCTGAGTATACTCGAAATTTGCTACTGATGAATGAATATAATAAAATTAATAGTACTGTAAATTAAACCGAAGTAATAGTTATATAAACTGTTCCATTTCATGTCACAAGTAAATTGTATCTTCCACATTACAAAATTTTCTGTGTAACTTCATTATCCACAAACACAAACCTCTGAGCAAGTGTTATTACATCATCCACAATGGTCCCAGGTGGAGGATTCTGTTTATCATGGAATACTCTTGAATTTATCCTTTTTGTAACAATTATGAAAGTCATTTTTGCAGTACGACCCCCATATATTTCCTTCAAACGTCCCTGTAAGCAAATCAAAACAATTTCAGTAAACAAACATCTGTTATCCATAAATAATTGCCACAAAATTGGTAACAATCAATTTTAAATAAATATGTTTTAAGATTTGAGGGAAACGAAGAAAGTCCCACTACAAATATTGTTACCTACAATATTTTGTTGCTGCTTAATATGTTAAGCAATACTACAGAATTTAAATACATTATGTCTCAAAGATGACCCAAATGATTAGATTTCTGAACATGTAATTAAATTATTGAAGATTTCATAATTTGTGATTTTGAAGATTTTTTGGTGTTGTAAGTCCTTGCTGGTGATGAAAAGACATGGTAAAACAAATGCATATGAAATTTGGGTTATTGTTTCCTTTATATATCAGATGAGAAAAGTTCCACTGGGAACCTGTTACTAAAAAGGAGAGGTCCCAGGAGAGGGACTGACTTTTTGAAACCATCTATCCAGTGATGTACATTAGGGTCCCAGCTACCGTATCTTGCAGCCATTCATCCTGGCCGGCTTTCATTTGTGAATAATTGACAGAAAAAGAATTTTGTAATCTTGTTTGATGTTATAGAGCCTTAAAGTGAGAGCAGTAAATGTAGTTGTATTGTTGCATATTTGTTAGCATTAAAGGCTGACTTGGAGGATATTGTGTGTTTGAATCTTATCAGATGAGTCTCCTTTTTTTTTTTTTTTTTTTTTTTTTTTTTTTTTTTTTTTTTTTTTTTTTTTTTCAATTTTAAAAATTGTTATCAAAATGATTTTGGTCATTATCTTTATACAATTAATTCGTTTAAATGTAATTTATTTAAAATTCTAATTCTCTGTCATTTCATTTTAATCATCATATTAACTTTTAAATTTACTCTTTCTTTCATATCCTTTTTTCAATTTGGAATATTTGAGAATGTAATTGCAGGTATCTTTTTGAATTAATTTCAATTTAATTCCTTCTAGCTGATCAGCTTGTATTTTTACCCATGTTATTGTATTCATTATTTCTATACCTCATTCTGTTTGAATATAGTTTTATTTGTAATTCCTTCATTCATTTATATTTTCATCTGCATTAATTGCCCATACTGACCAAGAATTAGTGACTTTTAACCAACCAGTCAACATGTTCATATCTTTAATTATTGTAATAGACAAATTAAAATAATTAAAATCTCATGCACAAATATTCCAAATGAAAATAGAATGATAGGAAGAATGAAATAAAATCAAATGAAAAAGTTAGTACTATGACTAAAATGTGACAAAGAATTGGAAATTTATAAAAATTACATCAAAACCAGTTAATTGAATAAATAAAATAATTTCAATAATGATTTAAAAATTAATAAAAAAAACTGAAGTACCTGGCAGAACTCACACTCACAACCTTCTGTATGTCAGGCTATGATGCTAACCATTATACTAAAAAACCACTTTCTGTGACACACTCAATTTTAATGCTCTAGACTACCATGAAAAATTTAAAAATTATGTTTTCATTGATTACTTGCAAACAAGGCCCACTAGGTGAATGGCTGCAGGGTGACACACCTGGGACTTACTTATTTCTTGTTGCAAGGGTACAGAATGTATCAAGTTGTACACAGCTTAGATTGAAATTACATAAATACAATGAAAGACACAATGTAAATAAGACAACAAGTAAAGAACAAATATACAATTAACAGAAAGTTGTGTTATACTGAGGAAGTATCAGTAACAAATACAGGTAGCAATGTTAAGCTAAGTACCACAATCAGTTCATAAATACATAAATACCAAAAACCAAATTTTTGAATGCTTATGATTGTGCTCAAAATAAAATCAATTAAAAGTATTCATCAAACCACTGTAAGTTTAATGGCTGAATTGATTTTCTCTCAAAAATTCATCTAACATAAAAAAGAAAAAAATTCTATATTAGGCACTCCTTCAGAATTTATTTGAATTAGGGCAAGTGTTCATGAAGGCATTTCAGTTGTGGTAGGAGTACATTAAACAGCTTAATGTTGGACTAATAAATTCCTTTTTGAATCAGGTTCAACACTTTTTATTTCAATGAGCACACTGCTTTTGGTACTTGTACCCCCAGAATACAATAGCACATGACACTAATGAATGAAAGTGGCCAAATTAGAATGCCTTAATGGTATCTACTTCAGCCACAGAAGCAATAATTCATAGTGGAAGAACTGCTGAGCCAAGTCTTCTAAAAAGGTGTATAATGTAAGTTGACCAACTATGTTTGTTGTCAATACATGCACCCAGGAATTTTGTATCCACATCTTTTTGTATTGGTTGATGACTACAATGTGAGTTAATTTCTGTACAATTTCTTTTTGGTGTATCAACCCTTATATAACAGGTATTATCTGTGTTGTGCAAAAGACAATTTGAATAAAACAAATTTAAAGTTTTAGTGAAAACTTTGTTCATAGTTTGTTCAAGGCTATTGCCAGACAATTCATCACTGGGAATCATAGTATCATTGGCAAAAAGGGTAAATTTACTTGGTGTGTGGGAACAAAGAGGGAGGCTGATAATGAAAATAAGAAATATCAATGGACCTAAAACAAGAGCCTTGTGGGACACCACAATTTTATGTCCACCTCTCAGATGAGGCAGGATCCCTGGATGAGCTGTTCAGCATTACAGTTTGCTTTCAGTCCTTTGGGTATGACTGAAGCCACAAACCAACAGTACCACCTAAACCATAATAGTATGCCTTTTTCAAAAGAATTTTATGGTTCACACAATCGAAAAGCTTTTGAGAGGTCACAAAAAATACCTACTGAAGACATTGGTAATGGTTTCTAAAACTTGATTGTTTAGAAAAAAAAGGCTTGTTCAGTAAAAAAAATCAGCATGAAATGTAAACTGGCTATTGTTGAAGATATTGTAGCAGTTGAGACCATCGACAACACATCTGTGCATGTGTTATTCAGGAATTTTTGAATAAAATTGTTAAAACAAATATTAGGTTATAGTTTGTGACATTATCTTTATCCCTTTTTTAAAATGGGGTTTGTTACATCCGGTTTTAGTGTATCAGGGGCAATTCTTGTACGAAAATGTATTGAATACATACAAATCGATTTATATATTTATAACAATATTTCAATACTTTACTGTGTTGTCCACACAAATACTTTTTATTTTTAATTTATCTAGAAGATGGGGTTCTGCTGCTGATAGCTTTCTGCAGAAGAGTCATTGCTCCATCCACAGATCCTTTACAGGCTGCCTTCTCTCCTGCCGTCAATGAAATCTTTGTTCAGTATTTCTGCGACCATTTCCAGTATCTTCATAACTCTGTCACATTGTTTATATCTAGGTCATGTTTCCTGTTTTTCTGCCAGTTTCCGTCTTTATCACATTCTGAATTGCTTTTATTTTTTCTGATTTATCAATTTGTTTTTATGCACATACTCTGATTTATTTATTACTTCCATTCAAATCACCTAATGATATTAAATTCTTCATCTTTGAACATAGTTGGGATAAAAGATAATCTAGTTACCTGAGGAACAGATTCATGTTACCTGTAGCAGCTCTATAAAGTGCTAACACTATAACTGGCAAGTCATTTATAGTGATCTCTAGTCCACGTATTTCAGTATGTTGTTCCATACAGTGACTGTTTAATGCTCTGTAAGATATGTTATTTTTTAGATAAATTGCCACATCACCTTTCTCCAAGACAGTTCTACAGTAATGTGATGCTAGACAGTAACGACTCAACAGCAACATTTCAAAGTATCTCATATGGTGTTCACCAAAAACTTTACTTGTATGTCCCCTAACATTTTTGTGAAAAACTGTCATTGCTTTATTATTTGCTGAAAATACATTCTCTTGCCTAAAAAAGTATCTTAGGGCTTTGAAGCAACAGGCTCATTATTAAGTGTTTCACATGTATTTTCAGTTTGAAACTTAGCCTGATGAGGTTGCGGGAACCATTTGAGGGGAATAGGTTACTGGTATGGAGTTTTTGTTGTCTGCTTCTGTAATTGCTTCATTCAAAATATTGCCTGTTTTTTTCCTGACCTGTTAAGATGCACCCTGTAGTGGTAAACAGCTCTCTACTAAAACTATTTATATCGACAGCACGAGTATTGCTGAAATGCTTGCAAGTCTTCAATAATTTGAAGTTCAACCTTCATTGCTGAAAACATTGTCAGAATAAACTATTTGGATCAAATAAACATTTTTTACTCTTTCAAGATCACAGCCTGCTACAAAATCTTGAATTTTAGTAACGGTTTCACAGTTCCTCAAACATGAATGCTGCTAAAATTGTTTTCTGCCATACTTCTCCCAAGACTGTATGCAAAAGTATGTACAAATTTTAATACAGTTTTATACATAACAGAATGCTTATTGCTAATGGGAATTTCATTTCTAACTGCTGAAAGTTTAGGCTTTGGTACATCAAACATAATTATTTTAAAGTAACTTTCACTTTTTGTGGGACATTAACACACAATTTAAGCTTTGGTTCTGGGCCAGTAACTGCAACACTGTTGTTAGAGAAATTACATTAAATTTGTTCACATTCATAAACCTTGCATCATTTACTGTGGGTGACAATTTTTGTGTCTAATGGTTTGTATCTGGTCCATTTCTAACCTACATCACCTTATAGATGGTTTCAAAAAGTTAATACCGTTCCCGGGGACTTCACCTTGTATGTGATAAACACACAATGCTGCTTACAGGAGGTGACACACTGACTTCTTTACTGCACTATGGAGAAAAATGAATGAAAATACATCAATAGGACATAATGTAAACAATGGTAGCAAAAAAGAAGTAAAATTATTTTAGTCTCTACATCAAAATAAAACATCTTCACATTCCAAAAGTCTCAGCAACTGCAGTGTGAGTAAAATAATTGGCAACTTTTGACACTTCATGCTGGAAGAAGGTTCATGACACTGTTGCTCAGGTAATGATGATCCAGCTTCCCTTCTCCATCTCCAACATGCCAGCAGGCATAGTGCACTCTTTTGTCATGCTGTTAGTGTTATCAAGCATCAGTTGCTTCGGTGTTCCACAGGTCACATTGAAGTGTAGTGTTTTCAAATATTTGAATATTCTGTATCACTCAGTTGTTGTTGTAAATTAGTTTTAACATTGTTTTTGCAGTAATGTGTTAATATCTGGTCATGTTGTTTCCTCTAAGTAAGATCATTCAAGAACTTGGGTGCTAACTACAAATGATATCAAGAGTTGGAAAGTGAATTCAAATCTAGAAATAATGCTGCAAATGTGTGTGCTCTGGGAATGGGTACTTCCAACTGCAGCATAATGGTGGAAATCTGGTTTTAGATGTTTCTGGAGCGATGGACAAATTAGATGCTGCCACTTTTAACATTAACAGATCTACAGTACTGAGAACCGAAAAGGACGTAGCCAACGAGGAAGAGACAATGTACCATTGAAGTACCACCAGATCATTCCCACATGGAAATGCTGGTTATCTGGAGCAAAACTTATTTCATGGGGGTAACTTGCATCTTCAAAACTATATTTACATCTTTGGTCTCCAGCAAGGTGAGTTTTCAGCTCGGATATCTATCAACAGAAGTTACATAGTGGCCTGGAGATTGTGATATCTGTATGCTATCAGGGGAATTTAATTCAAACCAGCATATTGTTTGATGACACATGTGTTACTGCATGTCACGTATTGATAGAGGGAAGAACAGTTCTCACAGACAAAGGAACAACAAATCCACTGATAGGAAATGGTGACAAAATAATAAACATTCATGCTGGCTCAGTTTGTGGCTTCATTCCAAACTGTTACAGGTGTTATCTTCCCGAAGGTGACTACAATGAGGAAACAAGTGCCACTATTTTCATGAAATTGTTTCCTAACCGTCTTCTCCAAAATATGCACCACCCAAATGAATATACAATTACCCAAGTGATGATTCTTCATGCTGTTTACACCAAAATTATGTGTTCATAAAGTATTCGCTGAAGTAAGTGCCCTGTTAAATGTTTCCATTTGTTTATTACTTAATGCTTTGCTGATGACTGGTTAACAACCTCATTTAAAAAGTATGCATCACCTACTCAACATACTCTCTCAACAATGCTCTTCTGTTGTCACGTCACAGATGTCAAGTTATTTTAATTACACAGTATACATCTTGATTGATATCAAAAAATTAACATCAAGAAACTTGTCTTAACTTACAGTTAAAAATAAGTCAGGATTTTTTTACCTGATGATGATAAAAAACATTTTTAATTTTTCACTGAGTTAACTTCATTTGAGTACCCTGATAGGAACTTCTCTGAGCTTTGAAAAGATGAGTATCAAGCCACCTTCTTGATACTGTCTTACACAATTTAAACTGGCATCACGTGTTGATTTCTTTTGCAAATGATTGTTTGTGTAAAGGGAGTAAGATGGAATTAAGGGCTATTGAGAAGAAAGACTGTGCAAAGTTGGTAAAGTTGTTTTATCAGAGTGTCAGCAACAGCAACACTGCACTGTGAGAATGTTGCAGATAGTAACAGCTGCAAAGAGGCACCATTTAAGTAAATGGCCTAACGAATAAGCTCAAGAAATCTGAAGAAGCAGGTGAATTAGGTGATGCAGCAGGGAGAAGGATATGGGCCATTCCTACAGCAGTTGTTGACAAAATTGCTGTGGCTATAGCTGACCATGTAGCACATATTTCAAATTCTGTAACCAGTGCTTGAGTTGTCTTGCAGGAATTGCCATTCCCATTGTCAACACTTCAAAAGATATTGGGCACATTTACAATGGCATTTGTATGAGATTCAAAATGTGACTTTTCCCTATGTATTATGGCAGGTGTGGAAATGGATGACATGTGGCTGGGGAATACTCTTTGGCTGGGAGGGGGATTTACTATACCCATTGCCATGAATGCACAGAACTGTTGAATATGGGGTTCAAGTCCAGCACATGTTGTGCAGAAATGTTCATTGCGCTCAGCTTATGTAACTTCATGAAGCTAGTTTGCAAGTTTCATTACAACCAGCCTTTGTGTGTGTGTGTGTGTGTGTGTGTGTGTGTGTGTGTGTGTGTGTGTGTGTGGAAAAATTCAGGAGGATGTAATGACAATACTATGAAAAGGATAGGTTCAATTTCATAACATTCTACATGTACACGCATGCACACACACACACACACACACACACACACACACACACACACACACACACACACACACACACACACACACACAAAGGTTGCTTATAATGACACTGATGGTGTTCTGAGTGCTGCAGCGCCGGCTGTTAACATTGCAACATGAGGAAACTTCGGAGGCATGTTCATTAATCAGTGCACTTGTGGAGTATTCTGAAAAAAATAATAGTTCCACCAGGGGAAATTATGGTGGTGTAAGCAGTGAGAAAGTGGAGTGGTTGCAGGAAAATGGGAGGAACGATCAAACACATGATAATTAGGATTCGGCACAAGTTAGAACATGTGTCCAATACACTATCCCTACTCAGTAGTATTGTATTGTATTGTATGTCAACCGGGTGCCCAGATATGATGGAGAGGCTCTGTCCCCACTGCAGCTGCAGTGTTCCACAACCCCACGACAACTACCGTAGTCCACTTCATCCCTCTGCCGCCCCACACTGAACCACGCTTTCAGAGTTATTATGTGGTTAGGCCCCTGGTGGACCCCCCCCCCCCCCACCCCCACGGGGAATGTCTCACACCAGACGAGTGTAACAACTATGTTTGTGTGGTAGAGTAATGGTGGTGTGTGGGTACGTGGAGAACTTGTTTGTGCAGCAATCGCCGACATAGTGTAGTTGAGGCAGAATAAGGGAAACCAGCCCGCATTCGCTGAGGCAGATGGAAAACCATCCACAGACTGGCCAGCTCTCTGGGCCTCAACACAACTCCGCCAAGCGGATTCATACCAAGGACCAGGCGTTCCTTCTCAATCCAGAGAGCCGGGGCAGGCTACTCAGTAGTAAGTGGCATACAGAAAAAGTCATGGTCATGAGACGTTGGGTCACAGACAAGCACAATGAAAAGACTGTTATACACTGAGGTTTTGGCCAAAAGGCACTCTACTAAGTAGGAAACACACAAATTCACAAAAGATTAATACAACTACATATGACCACTGTCTCTAGCTGTTAAGGCCAGTCTGTAAATAGCAACTGTGCCTAATGGAAGAAGCAATCTGTGGGTGGTGGAGTTAAGGAGGAGGCTGTGGCAGGGAGATGGAGGGGTAGCGGGGTAGGGGTAAGGGAAGGTGTAGTGCTACTTGTGAGAGTATGCAGGGACATGGTGGGTACAGTGTAGGGCTGCTAGGTGCTGTCCACAGTTTTCTTATTTTTATTATTTGGGGTGGAATGGGGGGGAGGAGAGGCAGTTGGAGGCAGTGGGTGAGAAGTAGAGGAGGGGAAAAAGGCTATTGGGTGTGTAGGTTGAATAGAAGGCTGTGTAGTGCTGGAGTGGGAGCAGCGAAGGTGGTAAGTGAAGGGTAGGGACTAGTGGAGGTTGAGGCCATGGGGTTAACAAGAGGATACGATATATTGCAGGGAGAGTTCCCACCTCTGCAGTCTAGAGAAGCTCGTATTGGTAGGAAGGATCCAGCTGGCCGAGGGTGTGAAGCAGTCACTGAAGAGAAGCACTTGTACGGGGCAGCAAGTTGAGCAACTCCATGGTCCAGCTGTCCCTCGGCCACAGTTTACCAGTGGCTGTTCATGTGGGGACAGACAACTTGTAGGTTGTCATGCCCCAGTAGAAAGCAGCACAGTGGTTGCAGCTTGGTTTGTAGATCATATGACTGGTTTCACAGGTACCCCTGTTTCTGTGGGATACGCAATGCCTGTGACTGGAGTGGTGGATGTATGGGACAGGTCTTACATTTAGCTCTATTGAATGGATATGAGCCATGAGGCAGGGGGTTGGGAGTAGGGGCTATGTAGGGTTGGACAAGGATATTTCGTAGGTTCTGTGGGTGGTGGAATACCACTGTGGGAGGTGTGTGAAGGATAGTGGGTTGGGTATTCCTCAATTCATGCAATTTTTCCAACTGAACCTAGCAACTCACCCTGTCCTTGCATGCTCCAACAACCTTTCTCCACCCCTACCCTGCTGTCCCTCCCCTTCCCAGGCTCCTCCTTATTCCCATCACCCAAAGATTGCTCCTCCCATCAAGTTTAGTGGCTGTACACAGTCTGGTCTCAGCAGATACACACAACAGTCACAAGTTTATGTTTTCTACTTTAGAAGAAAACCTTTATGCTGAAAGCTCAATGTATAGCAGTCTTTCAGTTGTGCCTGTAGGCGACACATTGTGTGTTCTATATGGTGAGGAGCAATCTATCCTTTTCATTATTGTGTGTGTGTGTGTGTGTGTGTGTGTGTGTGTGTGTGTGTGTGTGTGTAACTTTATTCTTATTTCTGGTTGAATGACATTATAGTGTTTGTACTGTAAAGTAAAATAAAGAAGTGTGTCTCAAAGAGACTCATGTGGCAGCAGTATGAGAGTTGCTTAACAGCATCACGTAGCTCATGGATTTTGATATAGCTGGGTCCTAAGCACACACATTACCTGAAGGTGCCCCAGATGTGCTCAATAATCTTGAGGTAAGATGATGTGGAAGCAATCCCATGGTCATGTAGTGTTCCCCAAATCACTCTAATGTTATTCAGTCGCAAGCGACAGTTAACTGTTATGCAGTAACTACAGGTTAACTTGTGAGATGCTGTAGATGAACGAAGGGTTACTATATCTTTAACCTGTGAGAGGCACTGATAGATGAATCAGGGCAATCATTTCATCACAAATGAACATTCCTCCTACAACAATGCCTCTACTACCTGCCTCATTGTTGCTTTATTGGTAAATGGGATGCATGGGCTAAAGTGGCTTTCATCATATGCATACATTTCCAGCAACATATACCACGACTCATCAGTCTAGGAAACCCTTCCCATGAGTCAAGCGTCCACAAGAGGTGGCCCCACACCACAGATAATCCTTGTGCCATGTAGTAAGCAGCATCAGGAACTTCTAATAACGAAATGTATCTGGATGGTACAGGTCCTCACTGACTGTTATGCAACACTGATTCCTGTTATGCAGCACTAAACTTGTGACTGATTTGTTAAACTGTAATCCATTTACTATTGGGTATAAACTGCAATAGTCAAAAGCAGCTTGTTATTAGCATTATGTTGCTCATAGCCATTGACTCCAGCAGAAGCATTTCTCCCAAATCACATACTCATATAAAATGCCACACAGCGAGACTCCTGGTCTCTTCCCCTCCAACACAACAGA